>NW_027000847.1:69881-139881 GCF_036934945.1 Oncorhynchus masou masou
AGCACCACACTGACTGCTTAGTGCTTTATCATATGCTAGCACCACACTGACTGCTTAGTGCTTTATCATATGCTAGCACCACACATGCTCACACAACTGAGCCACGTTCTAAGTATGCATACTTCCAGTAAAAGTCTGTGTCTTGTAAAGTAGACAGAGATGGTAGGGATAACGTTTGTCAAATTATACATGGTTCTACAATCCAGTATAAGAAAGATGGAGTAGAGTATGTAATAGTACTAATATAATCCAGTAGGAGTACAGTATGTAATAGTACTAATATAATCCAGTAGGAGAAAGATGGAGTACAGTATGTAATAGTACTAATATAATCCAGTAGGAGAAAGACGGAGTAGAGTATGTAATAGTACTAATATAATCCAGTAGGAGTACAGTATGTAATAGTACTAATATAATCCAGTCGGAGAAAGAGAGTAGAGTATATAATAGGCCTGAATATAATCCAGTAGGAGCAAAGAGAGAGCATAATAGCACTAATATAACCAGTAGGAGAAGAGCAGAGTATAATAGTACTAATATAATCCAGTAGGAGAAAGAGAGTAGAGTATAATAGTACTAATATAATCCAGTAGGAGACAGAGTAGAGTATGGCCAGTACTAATATAACTAGTAGGATAAAGATGGAGTAGAGTATGTAATAGTACTAATATAATCCAGGAGTAGAGTATGTAATAGTACTAATATAATCCAGTAGGAGAAGATGGAGTAGAGTATGTAATAGTACTAATATAATCCAGTAGGAGAAAGAGAGTAGAGGTAATAGTGTCAATATAATCCAGTAGGAGAAAGAGAGTAGAGTATGTAATAGTACTAATATAATCCAGTAGGAGAAAGAGAGTAGAGTATGTAATAGTACTAATATAATCCAGTAGGATAAAGATGGAGTAGAGTATGTAATAGTACTAATATAATCCAGGAGTAGAGTATGTAATAGTACTAATATAATCCAGTAGGAGAAGATGGAGTAGAGTATGTAATAGTACTAATATCTCCTCCAATCACCTTTAGGGTCGTCCAGCTCCTTTTTGCAGACCTCCCTGACTCTCTCCAGGAGCTCGGGCCCAGCTAGCCGCTTGGAGACGCCCGCCCTGAGGAGCACTGCCCCTGGGGTGAACCGGAGCAGAGCTGCCCCTGCCGCCCGGGGCTCCTGCTTCTGCTTGGGCATCAGGCTGGACCAGTCCACATCAATCACATCCAGGGGGACCTGTAGAACACAGCACATATGAAGGACTTAGACCACAATAACCAAACAATTTAGTTCACAATAATAAAAACACAACAGTTTGTCTTCTTTACCAGTGTCCAACTGCAGACTAGACAGGGTT
Source organism: Oncorhynchus masou masou (assembly GCF_036934945.1). Lineage (NCBI taxonomy): Eukaryota > Metazoa > Chordata > Actinopteri > Salmoniformes > Salmonidae > Oncorhynchus > Oncorhynchus masou. The sequence continues at coordinate 71,228 of NW_027000847.1, forward strand.
GCCAGGTGTGTGATATTGGGCTAGTTTGAGCTGGTTTGGGGGAGCCATTGGACCAGAATTTCTCATGACCTGGAAACCAGAAAACAATAAGGACTGTGTAGCCAGAAGGACTGACCCTGTTCTCAGCCAAAACCCGCTGGCAAGGACTGTGGGGTAGCCCTGTTCTCAGCCAGAAGACTGACTGTGTAGCCCTGTTCTCAGCCAGAAGGACTGTGTAGCCCTGTTCTCAGCCAGAAGGACTGTGTAGCCCTGTTCTCAGCCAGAAGGACTGTGTAGCCCTGTTCTCAGCCAGAAGGACTGTGTAGCCCTGTTCTCAGCCAGGACTGTGTAGCCCTGTTCTCAGCCAGAAGGACTGTGTAGCCCTGTTCTCAGCCAGAAGGACTGTGTAGCCCTGTTCTCAGCCAGAAGGACTGTGTAGCCCTGTTCTCAGCCAGAAGGACTGTGTCGTCCTGTTGTCAGCCCTGTTCTCAGCCAGAAGGACTGCGTAGCCCTGTTCTCAGCCAGAAGGACTGCGTAGCCCTGTTCTCAGCCAGAAGGACTGTGTAGCCCTCAGCAAGAAGGACTTCCCTCTCAGCCAGAAGGACTGTGTAGCCCTGTTCTCAGCCAGAAGGACTGTGTAGCCCTGTTCTCAGCCAGAAGGACTGTGTAGCCCTGTTCTCAGCCAGAAGGACTGTGTAGCCCTGTTCTCAGCCAGAAGGACTGTGCCCTGTTCAGCCCTGTTCTCAGCCAGAAGGACTGTGTCAGTCTCTGTTCTCAGCAAGAAGGACTGTGTAGCCCTGTTCTCAGCCAGAAGGACTGTGTAGCCCTGTTCTCTCAGCCAGAAGGACTGTGTAGCCCTGTTCTCAGCCAGAAGGACTGTGTAGCCCTGTTCTCAGCCAGAAGGACTGTAGCCCTGTTCTCAGCCAGAAGGACTGTGTAGCCCTGTTCTCAGCCAGAAGGACTGTGTAGCCCTGTTCTCAGCCAGAAGGACTGTGTAGCCCTGTTCTCAGCCAGAAGGACTGTGTGGCCCTGTTCTCAGCCAGAAGGACTGTGTAGCCCTGTTCTCAGCCAGAAGGACTGTGTAGCCCTGTTCTCAGCCAGAAGGACTGTGTAGCCCTGTTCTCAGCCAGAAGGACTGTGTAGCCCTGTTCCAGCCAGAAGGACTGTGTCCCTGTTCTCAGCCAGACTGTAGCCTGTCTGTATTCCTGTTCTCAGTATTGTACCTGGCGTCTTCTCTTCTTCCTGCCCATCCTCTTCTTCTGGGCGCTGTCCGCCAAGATCTCATCCAACTTCATCACTGATTGGCTCGTACTCCTCCCCGCCAGACACCACCGACACAGCGTCATCCGCCTTCGCGTCATCTTCGTCTGAGGACAAACAAATAAACTCACTCAATAACCTGCTACCATATCAACACAAACATAGACAAACAGATCTGGAACAAGGCTGTTGTTGCCAGATCCCATGATCACTGTCACACCAACAGTTCTGGGATCAGGCTAGGAGTTTGTGATTGTAGATGAACCTTACCGTCAATGCTGTCCTGTTTCTCTGCTTCCTGTATCTGTCCTCCCACAGGGTGATGGCTGTTGCCTGCTTTGTCCTGGTCCATGCCGCCGTGTCCCAAGGCTTCGGGGAGCAGGAGAGAACTCAGCCCTGTCCGGCCCCCTGATATCTGGTCTCATGTGATCTGGCCTTATGTCCGTCTGATATCTGGCCCCCTCCTCTCAGGTCTCATGTCCTCGAATGTCTCCCCATGTCCCTCAGGTCTCATGTCCCTCGAATGTCTCCCCTAATATCAGGTCTCATGTCCCCTCGAATGTCTCCCCTCATGTCCCCTCGAATGTCTCCCCTCATATCAGGTCTCATGTCTCCCCTCATATCAGGTCTCATGTCCCCTCGAATGTCTCCCCTCATATCGGGTCTCATATCCCCTCGAATGTCTCCCCTAATATCGGGTCTCATGTCTCCCCTAATATCAGGTCTCATGTCTCCCCTCATATCAGGTCTCATGTCCCCTCGAATGTCTCCCCTCATATCAGGTCTCATATCTCCTCGAATGTCTCCTCTCATGTCTCCTCTCATATCTCCTCTCATGTCCCCTCGAATGTCTCCCCTCATATCAGGTCTCATGTCCCCTCGAATGTCTCCCCTCATATCAGGTCTCATGTCCCCTCGAATGTCTCCCCTCATATCAGGTCTCATATCTCCTCGCATGTCCCCTCTTAAATCTGGTCTGTCTCCCCTCATATCTGGTCTGTCTCCCCTCATATCTGGTCTGTCTCCCCTCATATCTGGTCTGTCTCCCCTCATGTCCATCCTGTTCTTGGGGTCCCCATGTGGCGGCAGGTCCATCAGCAGCATCCTCTCCCGCTCCCGGTCGTTGCCATGGTCGCCACCGCGCCCAATGCCCCTGTTGCCACCACGCTCCCTTTCCCGCTCTCGTTCGTGCTGCTGCAGGAGACCCTCGGGCAGAAGCCGCTCTCTCTCACCCCGCAGGTCACGGAGATCACGCTCTCTCATTTGCTCTCTGTTGCCTCCACGCATGAGGAGGGGTTCACGGCCCCTCCCACCCCACTCCCGTGGCCCCTCGGGCTCCCAGTCTCTCTGCTGCCCCTGCTGCTGGAGAGGAGGTAGTGGCCCCGGAGGCCCCTGTTGCTGTCGGAGGTCCTGCGCTCACGCTCCCTCTCAAACTGTTCCCGCTCCTCTCTCTCTCCCCTCTCACGCTCTCGGCCATCGTAGGACCCGGCCCGCGACTGCACCTGACGCTCTGACTCAGGAGAGCTACGTCTGGAGCTGTGGCTGCGAGAGTCCTGCCGGTCTGGGAAGGAAAACCAACAGAAATGTCATATAAGAGATAATAATATCAATCAAATCAAACTAGTAAAGGAGCTCACTGTTTTCTCAACAAAACCTGTTAGTCGTATGTGTCTGGCGTACCTGAGGAGGTGCTGCGACTGGGCTCTCCTCTCCTCAGCTGGTCGATGCGTGACTTCCGCTCCTCTCCCCTCACCACTGGAGGCTCTGTGAGCACTGGCCCCCTCTCTCTCTCACCACGCTCCCTCTCTCTTTCCCTGTCTCGCTCCCTTTCTCGTTCCCTTCTCGCTCCCTTTCTCGTTCCCGGTCTCGGGAGTTGGCCCCCTGGAGCTGGTGTCCTCTCCTGGGTCGGCCTGGTCCTTGGCCCTGCTGAGGGTCCTCTCTGTGGGCTGACTCGTTGGAGGGAGAGCGGAGACGTCTGGATGAGGCCCTGCTCTGGTTGCTTCCCATACTGCTGCTCCTCTTCTGCTCCGGAGGAGGCTTCCTCAGCAGGGGCTGGGACATGAGGGGCTGGGGAGGCAGGGTCTGGAGTAGCATGGGAGGGTCCTGGGACAGCAGAGGGGCGATGGGCAGGGGAACAGGCCTCTCCAACCTCTCCTTGCCCCCTCGGACCTCCTCTCCTGGGAAGAGCTTCGGTCGGAGTCCTCTCAGTGGGGACTGTGGGGGGTGCCTTAACGGGCGCCGATCCACCACCGCGCTCCAGCACATCCTCGTCAGACCAGTCGCTGAAGTTGGCGTCCATTTTGACGGGTTGTGGCAAGGGCTCTGCAACGGAATGTGGCATGGCCCTCTGGGATAGCAGAGCCACCTTTGGCGCGGGCGGGGGCGTCCGGGGACCCCTCTTGTTCCTCTTGCCCGGGGGAAGATGGGAGGAGCCTGGTTCCTCCTCAGACGCGTCCGACTCAGCGCCACGGGATCGTTTCCTCTTCTTGTCCAGCGCCTTCTTCTTAGGCGCTTTGCGGGGGGAGAGGAGAGGGGGCGGGGGCCGTCCGAGAGGGCCATGGAGGAGGGGGCTCTGGGTTGGTGAACCTCTCTGGAGCTCCTGAAACACCTCCTGCCACAGCCTCCTCCTTCCTCCCCTTCTTCAGGCCTTTCTTCTGGGACTTAGTCTTCTTCTTGCCCTCCTCATGACCAGACGGGACTGGAGCATCTCTGTCCTCAGTGACCAGGGCCACGGGAGGCGGGGAGGGGTGGGCTCCCGACCGTCCCGCTCTTTACCCCTCCTAGAGTCCGAGCCGGAGGCCGAGACAGGGGTACTGCTATCTGAGGGGTGCTCCCCCGTCTCTCCCCTCCTCTGCCGGCTCCTCCTCTGTCTCCGCGGGCGTCGGCCTCCTCGTTCCGGCGGCTCCTCCCCCCCTCTTGTCCCCGCCTCCACGGCGCTCCTCGTCCTTCCAGCGGCTGGGCTTGGTGTCCTCGGCTACAGAGGTGCTGGGGGGAACGCAGGAGGGGGTCCTGGGGCGGGAGTACCACCTGACTCAACAGCCGGTGTCTCTCAACACCTGAACACACCAAGAAGCCGAGGGATTCTGTTAGCACCAAGGTTTATCAACATCATGGAAATGGCAACAAAGGTCAAAGAAACAAAACACCTTGTTATCTTAAAGGGCGCCTTGGCTCGGTCTCAAAGATCTCTGATCGCCTTCTAATAACAATCAAACACCAGCTGTTACTTCTATGTCAGCACGTTGAGTTCCTGTCTGTCTGTATGAAATGTGCTCAAACATTAAAAGGTATCATCACCATTACTGAGTGTGCCCTGGGCTTACGTGGAGGGATATTGAAGTGATCAGGCCAAGGCACCCTTTGGGGAGGTGTTAATCCATACGGGACTAGTTTCCTCCAGACAGAACCAGTGCTGTTTGTTTTTCCCATTAAAGAGTGTCCCTACTGTCAAGCACTGGAGGAGGAGGACACACTGGTACTGTGACGGGGAGGATGGTGATTGGGCCAGAGCCAGAGGTGGGGCGGACCTTGGGCTGACCTCCACCAATCAAACGCTCACTTTTCTCCTCAGGGCTGTTGTATTCCTCGCCGTCTCCTGGGGTGGCGTCCCTTGCTCGCTTGGGAGAGGGGCGAGTCGGGCTGGGTGTGGTCTCTACCCTGTGCCTCTTCCGGCTGCAGATGACACACACAGAGAAGAGGGGTTAGAGGTCAGCTGGGTTGTGTTAAGTTGGAAAGAAACAGACGGAAACGCACCACAACTAAGGTAAAACAATGGAGTGATTCTAGTTAAGTGTCATGGGTTAGTGGTTACCAGGGTCTGGAATGGAACTGGCCCCAACCCTGGTGGTTACTACTGATACTTGCCTGGTCTTGCGGTCTTCATGCGAGTCTCGGACAGAGCGGTCGTCCCTTGGTTCATCCCTCGTCCGTTCCCGTCGCTCATCCCTTCCTTTCTCACGCTCCTCCCATTCCCGCTGCCTCTCCCTCTCTCTTTGCTCTCGTTCCCTCTCCCGCTCTCGTTCCCTCTCCCGCTCTCTCTCCTTCCTCTCCCTATCTCGCTCCTCCCTCTCCCGCTCCCTCTCTTCCCTCTCCCGTTCCCTCTCTCGCTCCTTTTCCCTCTCTTTCTCCTTTTCCCTCTCCCTTTCCTTTTCTCTCTCTCGCTCCCGTTCTCGCTCCCCTCTCCCGGACCCTCTCCCGCTCTGCCTCCCTCTCCTTCTCCTTCTCTCTTTCTCTCTCCTTCTCTCTTTCCCGTTCCCTCTCTCGCTCCCTCTCTCGGGCCCTGTCCTCTCGCCTGTCTCCTCCTTTTTCCTCTCCTCTGCGTTCATCCCTCCCTCTGGTCTCCTCCCTGTCTGGCTCTTCTCCTCTGGCTGGGTGCCGACCAGGAGAGGAAGCTCTTTGGTCTGTTAGAAACAGAGGAAACAGCCAGTCAGTCACAACATCCAAAACCAAGGGTTCATTCTGAATGAATGTTTCAAAAAGCATTAGAGGAGAGGGCCTGAGGGACCTGGATGTTCTTCTCCAGTAGGAGGAAGAGACAGGATGCTTTACGAAGGCTTTCTGTTACATATAACAGTGTTTCTTGTTGGCCTTGCCTCTTGTAGCATCAGCTGTGTACACTGTCAGTTGCCCTGTCTAGCTGTGTCCTTTCTGTCTATGTCTCGTTTCTATTTTAAATCACTCACTACAGAACATTGAGAATGTTTTTCAATGAAAAGTGTATTATAAATTGTATTTTATTTAACTAGTATTATAGATTAAATTATTTTTTATTAGGATACGAGGAAAGACCTCTCCTCACCTCTCTCCCTGTTCTCTCTGCGGTCACCACGGTCGGTGTGACCACCTCTACGGTCGTAGGATGAGTCTCTCCCAGTCGCCTGCTCCCCTCCTCTCCTGTCTCCGTCATAACGGTCACGCTCCGCTCCTCCTCTGTCGACACCTCCTCTCTCTGCGCCTCCTCTCTCCGCCCCCCACGGTCGGTGCTCCTCTCCGCACTCTTCTCACGGAAGCCTCCGCCGCTACGTGACTCCCAACCGTCATGACCACCGCTCTCCAGCTGGGAGCCTCGGGCATTCCGGGTGGAGCCTGAGGAAACGGAGGCAGGAAGGACAGAGTTAAGAGTATGCTGAAACAGACACAGAGGGGATTGGATTATCTGGCCTGGGATGCCCCGGTGGGAGGAGTTCGCACCAGATGAACTGTGACTGCATTCGTTTTGGAACCGGGCGGCCTCCCAGGCATGAGCCAGGTGCCCCCCTCTGGGCTGACGGCAAAACAGGTTCAAAACAAAAGTGCAGTATTTTAAGAACGTGGAGTAATGAGTAGGAATCAGAGTCTTTTCTCACGGGCAAAAGTGATTGCTTTTGATATAAAAGCTTTATCTGCCTTCCCAATGAAAACTCATTTGATCAAAAAGAGATGTTTCTGGATGATGCTCCATGCTGCTTTGTTGACAACATGGCCGAGCGGCACAGATTACTGTTCCATTTGAGAAGGGAGCTCCTCCCTCAGCCATAGACTGGTGCACCGCAGTTCATCTTGATCAAATTCCCTCACTTCCACAAACACAACAGCAACAAACACATTAACAACTGTTACTCCAACTGGCCATTAGTAGATTTTGCTGGTCATAAGATGTGTGATGTCATGTGTGACCTCACCTTTGTCAGATGCGTCAGCCTCGCGGCCCCTACCCCTGCCAGGTCTCTCAGCTCTACTCTCTGTCCTCGTCTCCCCCCTCCCTTCAGTCCTCCCTCCTTCCTCTCGCCCGTGGCCCCTCCCATAGCCCCTCCCCTCCTCCGGGACAGCCTCCTCCTTCCTGTCCGTCTTCTCCCTCTCTCCTCTCTCCCGCTCCCTCTCTTTCTCCTTTTCTCGCTCCCTCTCCCGTTCTCGGTCCCTGTACTCCAGAGGGTCTCGTCCGGAGCGTGTTGACGTGGTCTCTGTGGTTCTGGGTTCCCGGGTCGAGTCCTTGGTGTCCCGGTCTCTATCCCTGGTGGGGTCCCTGGAGGTACTGGTGGAGTCTCCTCGTCGGTCGCTGCGCCCGTCACCCCGGCGCTCTCGCCCCTCTTTTGTCTCCCGGTCCTCACGGGCGGCATCACGAGAAGAGCTCGTCTCTGTCACCTCGTAGTCCCGGTCGTCACGGGTACCGTCTTTCTCTCGCTTCCCGCGGCTCTCTGCATGGACGAGACGACAACACAGGTCTGTGTTATTACAGCGTCCAATCAAACGACACAATGTAGAGACTGTTTTCATATACACAAACACCAACATATAGAAAACCAGTACTTTATTTAAAGGGAGGTGACCACAAATAGAAAACCAGTAGTTTATTTAAAGGTGGTGACCACATATAGAAGACCAGTAGTTTATTTAAAGGTGGTGACCACATATAGAAAACCAGTAGTTTATTTAAAGGTGGTGACCACATATAGAAAACCAGTAGTTTATTTAAAGGTGGTGACCACATATAGAAAACCAGTAGTTTATTTAAAGGTGGTGACCACATATAGAAAACCAGTAGTTTATTTAAAGGTGATGACCACATATAGAAAATGGTCTGTGTTTTATGTTAATGAGTTGCTGTACCGTCTCGACGCTCGTGTCGGTGCTCCTGGGCAGGTGGGCTCCTCCCCCTCTCGCTGCGTCCTCTCTCACGCCCCCGAGAGTGGTTTCGTCCTCCGGGGCTAGTCCTCCTCTGAGGAGAGGAGGTGTCCCGGGAGGCTGCAGGGGAGCGGGAGGAACACCTCTGGCCAGGAGGTGAGGAGGCGGCTGGGGGCTCGCGGTTGTAGGCGGGGGATGCCGGCGGCGCCGGCGGGGGAAGGAGAGTGTCTCTGGGCTGAGGAGCCAGAGTGGGAGGAGGGGAGTGGTGGCGGGGCGGGGTGGGGGTGCGCTTGTGGCGGGGAGGGGAGACCTGGAAGACCAGGAGAGGACGAGGGGTTATGGTTATTCAGGGAAAGTGACCGTCTTGCTAGTCTGTCTACCATCTACACCAACTCATGAGAATCCTGCTAATAACATGACTGAAAATGCTAGTGTTCGGATAGATGGCATCTTTAGACCATCGCCTCAGGTTCAGGTGCTGCTGCATATCTCTCCATTTCTGCAAGCTGATGTTTATACTGTCATCTTACTGCTTCCGGCATGACAATGATGGTGTTATCTTCTTAGTGTCTAACAGGCTACTGACCTGTGAGGCGGGGAGGCAGGCGCAAGGGTCTTCTGGGAGGCTACTTTTGGGGAGGTGGACTTGTTCTTCCTGGCTGACGGGGACGCCTCTCGGTCTCTGGAAGGAGAGGACACGCTGCCGGAACGTTCCTCAGACATCACTGACCGCTTGGCCTTGTGGGAGCTGTCTGACCGGTCTCTGCAAGCGCCAAGAGAAACTAAAAGTGAGTCCCTTTCATAGTATATTCAACAACAGTGCTAACAGACTTGTTTAAATGGCTGTTGTTTTCAGTGGGTCTTGTTATGCCTATTCAACGAGGCTGCTAGATCCCTCTACAGCTTGGAGTGGAGCTGGACAAAGCATGGCAGCGAACCTCTTTACCTGCGTTTCTCCTTCTTCTCCTTGTGTTTCTCCACGTCTCTCCTCTCTCCTTTCCCTCCTTGGGCGGCTTCTCCTCACACTTCTCCTTGTTCTTGTGCTTCCCCTTGTGTTTCTTCCCCCGGCTGCCACGACAGGGTTCACCAGCGGAAGCACCGGAGGAGGGGGCTGGGGGTGCGGGGACCTTTCTTCTTCCCGTGGCCCCCCTTGGAAGATCTGGCCGTGGCGGATGCAGAGGACGACACAGAGGTCTTCTTCTCCTTCTTCCTAGAACCGGAAGCTTTAGGTCCTTTAGTGTGTTTGGGAGATCCACTGGACTTCCTGGAGGAGGGGGAACCTTTAGAGCTGGAACGCTCCGGGGATGTCTGGAATTACAACGTGGAATAAAGGCAGAATTGGTCAGCATGGACACTGAAAGGAGAGAAGCCTAAACCAGATATGAGTGTTGATATGGATGTCTCCTGAACGACAATAAGGTTAGGTAGGTATCTCTTCTTACCTTGGATATGATAGTGGTCCTAGTTTTGGTGGTCGGCTCCTAGTGAGAGATTGTAAGTGTATAAGGTTATAAAACAGATCAACCTCAGTCTTAAGACATGCAGGGCTCTATGAACTATAGTAGATATAGCTACAGTCGATACATGCATACCAGTACCTCTTTCTTGATAACAATCTCCTCTCTTTTCTCCACATTCTCCTGCTCCAACTTCATGAGCTCCCGCTGGATCTTCTGTCTCTTCATCTCCAGGGATAATTCGTAGTCGTAGTCGCCGTTATCCGAGTCTAAAAGACAAATACAACAGCACATTACTTAAGGTTAGAATATGCAATACAAACAACTTTTTCCAATAGAGTGAAAAACGGTTCGACATTCATTAGTTCTCCTTTCATATTTTAATAAGGGCACATGCTTTTTTTCTTTTCGTTGTGCCTGTTGAACACGGCCCTACTTTCAAACCTCACCTTCGCGGTTGGCTTCCCACTCGGTGGTCTCTTCTTCGCTGGCAGGGCTTCTCTCTTTAGTGATTTTTATATCTTCCTTCTCCCTGTGGCGGCCTCGGGACGAGTCTCGCTGCTGCAGCACACAGACAGGTTTACATGGAAGACTCCCATACAAGTTGGTCTAATATCTAACTAGTAAAATGGTTGTTCACTATGTCCTAAAGAACAAAAGAAAACCGGACATGAAAGCGAGGTGTGTGTGGAGAGTAACTCACTCTGGCTGTGGGGGACGTAGGCTCCTCTGGGTCTCTCTTTGTAGCATCTGATTCAACATCCTGCCTCTTATTCTTCATCCTCTCTCGCAGATCGCCAGTTGGTCTCTCCGCTGACCTGTTTACACACAAACATATGGTAATCTCCGGCATTGGTTCAGCATAAGACAACTGGCTTATCAAATACAATAAGAAACAGCCATGGGAGAATATTTGGACCGTCTGACTGTGTTGCCCACTTGCATAAAATATCTATTTTTCAGTTGCCTGCATACACGAATCACAGGCAATTCTCCAAGGCCATCTAACCTGCTAAAAGATCCACTAAATCCTTTGCCTCGAGGCTGAGTTCCATGTGTGTAGCGACAAGTATTGCCGTAACTGCAATTCCCAGTCTTCAACCAATTTCTACAATTAGTCTGAAAGGAAGAAAGCAAGAAAGTGTCATTTCCTGAAGCAGAAATAGGGTTTTGCTCTGATGAATCCAAAATTCAAAGATGTTCTTTCTCTACCTTCTCTGGACATGCATGTGTTGTATCTGTCAGTGGGTTAGATGCAGGTGTAGAGGTACACACCTCGACAGCATTACTACCAGTGCTGGGGCCAAGTCTTTCAAACACGCTGGGCCGTCGAGACGGGGTGGTGGTGGTCTGGCTACTGCTGCTGTCAGATATGGTTTTAGAATTCTCCACTGTTACCCTCCGCCTTATCTTGGACATTCTGCAGGGCTGCAATGGTAGAATCATATATTATAAACCTGCATTGGTACATACAGAAATCTGAATATGCACTTTACTGTAAACAACAAAACATTTCAACGTTGGTTTGTCAAACCACAAAAATCAGTAGACTGGTTGACATTTCCATTTGAAACTAATGTAGCAAATTGATGCAAAGAAACATTGGGGATTTTGTGAATCTTTTTACACACTGGACACACACTGATCTGGGGTGTAATTATTCTTCCAAACAGTTGCAAAACGTTCCATTTTGCAACTAAAAATAGTTTTTAATTGTACAAATTCAGTAAGCTCCCTCCCCGTTTCGTTTGCTTCCGTTTAAGAAGTTTTGCAACAGAATCGGCTTTAATGAATACACCCCAACATCAACGTCAACGCTACCAATCAAGCCCCGATGATGAGTTAACATTAGCATATTGATACTGACTAGTTACTAACACGTTAGTTAACTAATCATTTAGGCATATTTTTTTGCCAGAGATCGTATCTGAAAATGCAGTTTGGTAGCTAGCTAGTTAACTAGCGAATGAAACGGGAACTTTGGATATTTATGATAACGTATTAGCATAAGCTAGCTATGCTCTCTGGGCCCGAGGCCTGTATAAGCCATCCCCATATTCTAAGATCCTGGAAAGCTAATGCACATTGCATTAAAAGAGTTGCCTCACCCAAAATATTAATTCGGTGTCGCATCTATTTTCGTAGGCAATGGGATTCGCTACCTCTTGAAATCACAAATTGTATTCTTGTATTTCAATGGAAGGGGCTCCCCTATCCGCCTTCATGTTGGCAAAGGGTGCGTGTGTAATGATTGGGTGTATTTTCAACCGTAGAGATCTAAAAGTGGAGCCGCAATATAATCTACACGCGCGGGGAACTATGGGATACTGGGTGTCTTCTTTTTTCTTTACACGACTTTGAGCCTGCAAGTTTGGACAGAATGGACCTATTATCATATCCATGATTCTCCACAATTTCTGAGAGATTTTTTTATTTGCTGTATTGAAAGTTAAAAGAGTGCTAATTTGCTGAGAAATAGGTTTACTAGTCCTAGGAGAGTAGCCAACACGCATGCGCGTTTTGTTTCCTACGCTCCCTACCCCTCGAGCCACCAGGGGCTAGTCGTTGGAGCGCAATGGCGGTGCACCGGGGACCTTCTTCGAAATGGCTCTTTTCCCGGGAGCAACTAGAAACAACGCCGTCCCGCCGCAGTGGAGTCGAATCTGATAGGGAACTTTCTTACCGTCAGCAAGCCGCCAACCTAATTCAGGATATGGGCCAGAGACTCAACGTGTATCCTTTCTGAAAATTAGTCTTTCAGCCCGCTATGTGGCAGCTAGGCTAACTAGCTACCAAAATGGTTGTGCCGTTTGTTAGCTTGGTACCTAGTAGCTAGCTAGCTTTCTTTGCAAGTAACTGAAACACAGCTAAATGTGTCCATTTAAAATACAAGTTGAATGTTTTACTTCGACTAACGTTATGTCTTGGTCGGATTACAAAATAGGATACTTAACGCAGTAACTGTAACCTTTGAGGTTGTTACGCTAGCTAGTTCTTCAGCTAACTTGATAGCTACCATGCTAACCTCGTTCTGTTATGTGATCAGCTAACGGTAGCTATTATTTTGGCCTGCTAGACGTTCGCCTTAGCAGCTCTTATCGTCTACTGGATGTACGAGTAACTGTTAGTTAATCATTTTTATGAACATATATAATATGGTTTGTTATCTCACGAGGTAGTTAGTTGTGACATCTTGGTCAGCTGTGTCTCATTATTGGAGTAACGCTAGCTAACTAGCTGAGATGGGAACAAAGCTAGGTGGATTGTCACCCAACTACCGGTAAATGACACCAGCCAGCTATGATGTTAGAATAGTTTATGCATTGATTGCAGTATTACTGTTGTTTCCGCATATCACTTGGAATACCTTAACCCTTGTATTCAGCTCTCAACTCATCATCAACACTGCAATCGTTTACATGCATAGATTTTATATGATCCACTCTTTCACTAAGTTTCATAGGAATGTAAGTATTCACTATCTCAATTGTAACATTCATTTTTTCATTTTCTGACTCGCTATGTAGCCTCTTCCTATATCTCCTAGTGCTGTCTTGCCAACTCTTATAGTCATTGTGCTTGGTGTGACAATGACTTGCAGCACAAACAGATCTGGGACAAGGCTAACTTCTATCTACAAGGGAGATCTGATGGATTTTCTTGTCGTCTTGGGCAGTGTACCGGGTTATTTGGAAATAGCCAGTTAAGTGGTCTCTATAACGTTTAAACTATTTAATATAAGCTTATCTATACATTTTAATATTTGTACCTACTTTTTAAGTAAATACCTGCAGTCAACTTGTACGTTTGAGTCATTTAGCAGATGCTCTTATCCAGAGCGACTTAGCAGATGCTCTTATCCAGAGCGACTTAGCAGATGCTCTTATCCAGAGCGACTTAGCAGATGCTCTTATCCAGAGCGACTTAGCAGATGCTCTTATCCAGAACGACTTAGCAGATGCTCTTATCCAGAGCGACTTAGCAGATGCTCTTATCCAGAGCGACTTACAGTAAGTAGTAAGCGCACACTTTTTCATACTGGTCGCCTGTGAGAATCGTACCCACAACCCTGGCGTTGTAAGCTCCATGTTCTACCAGCTGAGCCACAGTGTACTACCTACACTAGTTCCCTACCATAGTTCCCCCAGAACAGTTGAGCTAGTCACATGTTTTGTAAATAGCAAAACTGGGGAAAGCGGAGCAGGTGAATCCAACTGTGTATTGACAGAGGTCGTGTTTTATGTTGAAAGTCAAGTGTGTTTTTCCTCAATAGAGTGATCGGGGATGTGCAACTATAGTTTTTCTTCACAGAAAATACAACACATTCGGCAGAAAATAAGCATAATCTGATGACGACAGAATTGCAATGCTATTTGGCTGGCAGCCACACAAGTAGGCTAAATTTATTATTTTATTTTACCTTTATTTAACCAGGCAAGTCAGTTAAGAACAAATTCTTATTTGGAACAGTGGGTTAACTGCCTGTTCAGGGGCAGAATGACAGATTTGTACCTTGTCAGCTCAGGGGTTTGAACTCGCAACCTTCTGGTTACTAGTCCAACGCTCCAACCACTAGGCTACCCTGCCGCCCCAATGAGCTAAATGAGCTTACAATTTTAAAAAGCTATGTATTTTTTTGTTTGTTGCAAAAATGATGCATGGCCATCATATTTCTGTTTTATCATAGAAAGAATGTAGCCAGTTAATCTGGCGTTTTACCAGAGAGAAGTAGGCTGGCTACATAGAGAAAAGTGTCGTAGAAAAGTAACTACACATCAGTCAGAGAGCTGTCTGCTGATAATGTGTGAATTCTCATCAATCAAATCACATTTTATTGGTCACATATTTAGCAGATGTTATTGTGAGTGTAGTGAAATGCTTGCGTTCCTAGCTCCAACACTGCAGTAGTATCTAACAATTCACAACAATACACACATGTCAAATTATGGAATTAAGAAATATATAAATATTAGGACGAGCAATGTCATAGTGATATTTGAGGTGTCAAAGCCTTTGGATGAGTTATTTGTACAGCTGCCACTGCAGCTTGATCGGAGGGCCTGTTGCCCGGACCTCTGGCAGTCTCTATAGGGGTGCCACAGGGTTAAATTCTCGGGCCGACTCTCTTCTCTGTATACATCAATGATGTCGCTCTTGCTGCTGGTGATTTTCTGATCCACTTCTACTCAGACGACACCATTCTGCATACTTTTGGCCCTTGTTTGGACACTTTGTTAACTAACCTCCAGCCAAGCTTCATTGCCATACATTCTCTCCTTCCGTGGCTTCCAACTGCTCTTAAATGCAAGTAAAACTAAATGCATGCTCTTCAACCGATCACCTGCACGCCCGTCCAGCATCACTACTCTGGACGGTTCTGACTTAGAATATGTGGACAACTACAAATACTTAGGTGTCTGGTTAGACTGTAAACTCTCCTTCCAGACTCACATTAAGCATCTCCAATCCTAAATTAAATCTAGAATCGGCTTCCTATTTCGCAACAAAGCATCCTTCACTCATGCTGCCAAACATACCCTCGTAAAACTGACTCTCCTACCGATCCCCGACTTCGGCGATGTCATTTATAAAATAGCCTCCAAGACTGCATCCAATTTGTTGAGTAGAGTTTATCACAGTGCCATCCGTTTTGTCACCAAAGCCCCATATACTACCCACCACTGCGACCTATACGCTCTCGTTGGCTGGTCCTCGCTTCATAATCGTCGCCAAAACCACTGGCTCCAGGTCATCTACAAGTCTCTGTTAGGTAAAGCCCCGCCTTATCTCAGCTCACTGACCACCATAGCAGCACCCGCCTGTAGCATGCTCTCCAATAGGTATAGCTCACTGGTCACCCCCAAAGCCAATTCCTCCTTTGGCCGCCTTTCCTTCCAGTTCTCTGCTGCCAATGACTGGAACCTGCAAAAATCACTGAAGCTGGAGACTCATATATCCCTCATTAGCTTTAAGCACCAGCTGTCAGAGCAGCTTACAGATCACTGCACCTGTACATAGCCCATCTGTAAATAGCCCATACAACTACCTCATCCCCATACTGTATTTATTTATTTATCTTGCTCCTTTGCACCCCAGTATCTCTACTTGCACATTCATCTTCTGCACATTCTACCATTCCAGTGTTTATTTGCTATATTGTATTTACTTCACCACCATGGCCTATTCTTTGCCTTAGCTCCCTTATCTTACCTCATTTGCACTCACTGTATATTATTTATTTTGTTCTACTGTATTATTGACTATATGTTTAGTTTATTCCATGTTTAACTCTGTGTTGTTGTATGTGTCAAACTGCTGTGCTTTGTCTTGGCCGGGTCGCAGTTGTAAATGAGACCTTGTTCTCAACTTGCCTACCTGGTTAAATAAAGGTGAAATAAAAAACAAATCCTTGCGTTTTTCCTCCGTTCTGGGCCTGTCTGCTTCTCCCCTATCTTCTCAGAGCAGGCAGGCCTGTTGGCCTAGAGACTCCAGACTCCACACATACATAGCGTGTACACATGCTGCTCCACAACCAGTATTGTTCAGTTGCACAATGTCTAACATTCCCTTGTAAATGTACAAACTCACCAAAATTGACTTTACATAAACATTTTTAAAAACTTTTATTTAACTAGGCAAGTCAGTTAAGAACAAATTCTTATTTACAATGACGGCCTCGGAACAGTGTGTCTGCCTTGTTCAGGGGCAGAACGACAGATTTTTACTTTGTCAGCTCGGGGATTTGATCTTGCAACCTTTCGGTTACTAGTCCACCGCTCTACCCGCAACCTTTTGGTTACTAGTCCACCTCTCTAACCGCAACCTTTCGGTTACTAGTCCACCTCTCTAACCACAACCTTTCGGTTACTAGTCCACCTCTCTAACCGCAACCTTTCGGTTACTAGTCCACATCTCTAACCACCAGTCCACCTGCCGCTCCTCAGTAGCCCCTTCCTGTATATGTATAACTTTGAGCTGGACTGCCTGTTTTTGAAGAAAACAACATGTTTTCTGCTCGATAGCATATTTAGCTAGCAGCCTCTCTACTACTTGTGCTCATTATGTTAGCATTCTGGTAATAGACTTCCAATAGGCGTTTTCACACCGTTTTATGGCGCACCCTTGTGCATTAAGCCTGTATTTCCTTAAATCCTGGGATGAGTGAAGGACGATATGAAAACCTGGATACCGCCCAAACTTATTGTCTTTATTTCTACAGATCATCTCCCAAACAACCTTGTTCTTGGCTGCGAAGGTGGAGGAACAACCCAGGAAGCTTGAACATGTCATCAAAGTGGCCCACGCCTGCGTCAACCCCCAGGATGCACCACTCGACACCAAGAGTAATGTAAGTGAGGCCTCTGTACCTGGGTGTTGTGATGTGGATCTCTTGTCATGGTGATACTGAGAGAGACACATTACAAATATGAAATCTGTTGAACTTTAGGCATACCATCAGCAAGCTCAGGAGCTGGTGATACTAGAAACGATAGTACTGCAGACGCTAGGTAAGGATCTGTCTATAGATGGATGATACATGGAAACTTCATGGGCTGCATCCCAAAGGGCACCCTATGCTTTACTCAGTAAAATGCTTGTATTGTACAAGGGCACTACCCCAGTGTGGTCTAGTCTAAAGTAGTGTACTACCCCAGTGTGCCCTGGTCTAAAGTAGTGCACTACCTTAGTGAGCCCTGGTCTAAAGTAGTGTGCTACCCTAGTGGGCTCTGGTCTAAAGTAGTGCACTATCCCAGTGGTCCCTGGTCTAAAGTAGTGTGCTATCCCAGTGGGCCCTGGTCTAAAGTAGTGTGCTACGCTAGTGGGCCCTGGTCTAAAGTATTGCGCTACCCCAGTGGGCCCTGGTCTAAAGTATTGCACTACCCTAGTGGGCCCTGGTCTAAAGTAGTGTACTACCCCAGTGGGCCCTGGTCTAACGTAGTGCCCTACCCCAGTGGGCCCTGGTCTAAAGTAGTGCACTATAAAGGGAATGGGGTGCCATTTGGGACGTAGTCGTGGTACTTTTTGGTTAATTTGCATCTGGATGGCCAGTGGGCTTTGGAATGTCTAATCATGTTCCATTCCATTGTTTTCAGGTTTTGAAATAACAATTGAACATCCTCACACTGATGTTGTGAGATGTTCCCAGCTAGTGCGAGGTACAACCTTCTTCCTGTGTCTTTCCATCTTATCACCTTCTCATCTTTGACACACACACCCCGACACAGACACGTATACTTTTATTAAACCTCTCCTGTGTGTAGTAACCAGTCCTAATAATGTTTTCATTTGATTTAATTCCAGTGCTTGTCTGAGATTCCGAGCTAACCTTTGACCCCTCTCTTCCTTCTATTACAGCAAGCAAGGATTTGGCACAGACTTCCTATTTCATGGCTACCAACAGGTTGTTATCCTGACCCCGCCCCCCACTATGTTGCACTGTGATGGCACACTATAGCTTCCTGTACTGGCAGGTCCCCCTTCCTGTGTCCAACGCCCTCTTTGCGCCAGGCAGGTTTCTGGTAAACCCCTAGGGGCGGTACCGGACAGCCAGCCAGGCTGCAGCAGTGCGGTGTATTGTACAAGGGCTCAGTGTTGGCACATAGGGGTTGAATGCACAATGTGAACGTGTTGGTGGTGCTGTAGACTGTCCTCACTGACCGTTTGGTTGCTACAGAGTGCATATGTCTCCTCCTTCCTAAAACACAATTGGTAGCCTGAATATAGCTTGCCACTAAAGATCAGTGAAAAGATGTAAACTATAGCATCTGTCCCGGTAAGTATGAATAACGTTTTGTTTTTTCTTGATTTATGTTTGACAAATAGAAGCTAATATATATATATATAAGGGTAACAAGCAAATTCTTAGTAATAATTGACACACCTAATACTCCAATAGTAAAATGATCATCCATAATTCTCTCTAATATTATATGAATGACTTGTATGCTATAGGTATCCTCTTCTTTACCTTAGTAGAATATAAACATTACAGTTCATTATTTTCCTAAATTTAATTTTAGTAACTGTACTTGCCCTGACTTAGATGAATAATTTTGCTATCCTATCAACAGCAGTATACAATGTCTGGACAGAGGGCAAAAAATGTTAGTTTTTTTTACACAGTCAAAAGGATACTTCCATAATTAATGTATTGCCCAGATTTTTGCAATGCGAGACTATTGAACCATTTTGCAAAAGGACATTTTAAAAAGAAAGTTGTCAAAGGTATGAGTGAGATGTGGCATAACTTGACAGGCTGGACTGGAACACAGCAGGTGGATGGTGGACATCAATTATCTCTAGGAAACGAGCTTGATCCCAATTAAATGCTCAGTACTCTCAAAGAACAAGTTTACCGTCTAGGTTGTCCTCAATGTATCAGTTTTCTAAGGTAAGATTCTGTATGAAATGGTAAGAGAAACAGCCACGATCATCCATCATAGAAAACCGCCGTGGTACGTGCCTCTGCCACTCACTCTCTCAACAGTCTGGAATATGAAGGCAGTATTATAATATGGACTGTATGCATGCAGATCAGCTGTACTCTGAGCTTTATTAGACCAGAGACATGGCTCTAGTCTGGAGACACTTCCATAGGGTCTTCAGCCATGTCCCAGGGCTAGTGCTAATGTCCTGTATTCCAACCCTAGAACTGTAGCTAACGGGTGTCTCCTCTGTGGTCTTCCCTCCGACAGCCTCCACCTCACCACGTTCTGCCTGCAGCACAAGCCCACAGTCATCGCCTGCGTCTGCATCCACCTGGCCTGTAAATGGTCCAATTGGGAGATCCCGGTCTCCACTGATGGGAAACACTGGTGGGAGTATCTGGACCGCACCGTCACGCTCACGCTGCTGGACGGTCAGAAACATTTGTGTTTTTATTTTAATTTTAAGGACAGTGGAATTCCACCCTCGTAGGGGGAGATTGGGACACTTGATTGAAGGTGTTGAACCCAAGACCTTCGGGATTCTATAGTGGAATTCCACGCTCTGTTTAGTATTTCTTGTTCATTCAGACTGAGAGTTGTCTTTGACGTAGAGCTGACCTGTCACTTCCTTCAGGGTTCTAATAGTTGTCTTTGTGTCTGACGTAGAGCTGACCTGTCACTTCCTTCAGGGTTCTAATAGTTGTCTTTGTGTCTGACGTAGAGCTGACCTGTCACTTCCTTCAGGGTTCTAATAGTTGTCTTTGTGTCTGACGTAGAGCTGACCTGTCACTTCCTTCAGGGTTCTAATAGTTGTCTTTGTGTCTGACGTAGAGCTGACCTGTCACTTCCTTCAGGGTTCTAATAGTTGTCTTTGTGTCTGACGTAGAGCTGACCATCACTTCCTTCAGGGTTCTAATAGTTGTCTTTGTGTCCGATGTAGAGCTGAACCATCACTTCCTTCAGGGTTCTAATAGTTGTCTTTGTGTCCGATGTAGAGCTGAACCATCACTTCCTTCAGGGTTCTAATAGTTGTCTTTGTGTCCGATGTAGAGCTGAACCATCACTTCCTTCAGGGTTCTAATAGTTGTCTTTGTGTCCGATGTAGAGCTGACCTGTCACTTCCTTCAGGGTTCTAATAGTTGTCTTTGTGTCCGATGTAGAGCTGAACCATCACTTCCTTCAGGGTTCTAATAGTTGTCTTTGTGTCCGATGTAGAGCTGAACCATCACTTCCTTCAGGGTTCTAATAGTTGTCTTTGTGTCCGATGTAGAGCTGAACCATCACTTCCTTCAGGGTTCTAATAGTTGTCTTTGTGTCCGATGTCACTTCCTTCAGAGCTGAACCATCACTTCCTTCAGGGTTCTAATAGTTGTCTTTGTGTCCGATGTAGAGCTGACCTGTCACTTCCTTCAGGGTTCTAATAGCTGTCTTTGTGTCCGATGTAGAGCTGAACCATCACTTCCTTCAGGGTTCTAATAGTTGTCTTTGTGTCCGATGTAGAGCTGACCTGTCACTTCCTTCAGGGTTCTAATAGCTGTCTTTGTGTCCGATGTAGAGCTGAACCATCACTGCCTTCAGGGTTCTAATAGTTGTCTTTGTGTCCGATGTAGAGCTGAACCATCACTTCCTTCAGGGTTCTAATAGTTGTCTTTGTGTCCGATGTAGAGCTGAACCATCACTTCCTTCAGGGTTCTAATAGTTGTCTTTGTGTCCGATGTAGAGCTGAACCATCACTTCCTTCAGGGTTCTAATAGCTGTCTTTGTGTCCGATGTAGAGCTGAACCATCACTTCCTTCAGGGTTCTAATAGTTGTCTTTGTGTCCGATGTAGAGCTGACCAATGAATTCCTGCAGATTCTGGAGAAGACGCCCAGCAGGCTGAAAAGGATACGTAACTGGAGGGTAGGTTCTGCTCTCACAACTGGTGTAAGTGTTTCAGCATTTAGCCCTAGTAGCTACTACTTCACTGTTTCATCAGATTGGTTTTCTGAATGATATTCACTGACATTTGGGTGTGGAATTGTTTGGTGTTGCCCTTTTTTTAAACTAAATTTCACCACATCGCTATTCCAGGCCACACAAGCTGCCAAGAAGCCCAAGATGGACAGTCAAACGGGCGACACCTCCTTCCAAGGGACCTCCTCATTGGACGGCATCACCGGTGTGGCCGGCAGCAACTCATTCTTCTCTTCGTCGCTGTCAGACTCTGGGGAGATGGCTTCACTAGACGACATGTCTATCCCGTTCCCTCCCTACCAGGCCCTGGCTGGGGACCACGCTGAGCTGCTGGGGCTGGACCAGGGCCTTGCCTTTCTTCCTCAAGCCATCCCTTCAAAGTACCCATCAGGCAAACACGAACACAAACGGCCAGTGCAGGCAAGCACCCACAGGCCCTACCCAATAACCCCTCGCCCTTCACCCGCCCCCACAGAAAGTCTCCCTGGATAAGTACAGAGAGAAACAGGCAGCAGGCCTGCAGACCATGCAGAACGGTGTCCGAGAGGAGCAGAGCGGTGTGGACATGTACCAGTCCCCCGCCCTCCCTCACCACCAGTCCCATAAAAGACGCTCCCAGCCTGGGCAGGGTGTCCCCAGCACGGGGACAGCAGGAGGGACAAGGCCAGCTCTAAAAAGACACGAGGTCTCCCACCACAGGCCTCGGCGGTTGAGAACGGCGTTGCGGCCAGCAACGAGGAGCTAAAGATGAGAATCAAAGTGTCAGCCGACAGGGACCAGGGCGGCCATGTTGGTGTCCCACAGGGCAAAGAGAAGTACAAAGACCACTCTGGCCCCAGCAGACACCCCAAGCACGGCCACTCGCACCCCTATTCTCTCAGCGGGAACGGCCGAGGGGCCATCGACCCCGCCCTGGCACTCAGAGTCCTCGGGGGCCATGGTAGCGACCTAGGGGGCTCCAGTTCCTCGTCCAGGAAGCGGGCCAACCCTGATGTCAGTAGTCATAACAACCACCACCACTCTGCTAAGAGCAGCAGGAGTTCCAAAGGGGCCGGAGGCTCCTCCCACTACTCTTCAGACGGTGGTGGTGGCCCGAGGACTGTGGAGAGACACCACGGTGGCCCGGAGGGGTCAAATGGAGTGCTGGGGTCTAACGGCCAACACACCGACTACAAAGACACTTTTGACATGCTGGACTCTCTGCTAAGTGCCCAGGGAATGAACCTGTAAATTCAGACAGTTAGTCGTTTGGCCTGGTTGCAGGCTGTTTGGCTCTCTTGTTAACTCCGTCCAAATATGTTTGGCTTGACATTTGAGTTGGCAAGACTGGACAAACAAATCTGGATAGTAGGCTTGGCAGGAGTTGTTGGATAGAGAGAAAATAATTCTGGAAAAAAAGTTTTTTATGATTTAAAAACAAGTAAAACATGATTTTATAACTTTGAAGTTATGTGAAAGTAACTTCGTCACCCACCCAGTCAGTCAGTCCTGTCCACACACGGTAATAATTACTGATGCTTTAAGGATCTTCAGAAATGTCCACAACATGATATATACACAGTGCTGTAATGCTACTTGTCTGCTTGCTAAAAAAAAACCCGGGAGCCACGTTCACTGGTTCTGTGATTGACAAAATTCCAGATTTTAATTCTGTTCTTTTAAGGAGAGATAAAGAGAAGTCTGCGTTTTTATTAGTTATTTGTTATTATTGATGTGCATGTTTCAATCACATAAGGGAAGATAGCAGCCTGGTGGCGGTTCAGTGTCCACGTAAATGCGTGTACGTTTTTGTACGTTAAGAAACAACCTTATTCCTTGAAATACTCAGGTCTTGAAACTTTTTTTGATATAAAGAACGAAATAAATCTTCCTCTCTTGGCGTAATACCTGTATCTGTAGAGATGTATAACTTCTGTCATGTTGTTGGTTGAAGGCTGCAGAAGTACAGCGTCTATCTTACCGTAGAGGCTGTTTCAGTGTGCTTGTCTTCTAATGGGAGGACACGCAATCCAACTCATCACACATGGCTAGTCAGAGGACATACAAAGGCCCTTTCCCAGGTCAACACCTCATAGACCCTATGTGTGTATCCAAAATGGCACCCTATTCCCTATGTAGGACACTACTTTTTGACCAGGGCCCGCAGCGTTCCCAGCTGGGAAAAACACTGGGTCCTGATCAAAAGTAGTGTACTACGTAGGGTATAGTGTGCCGTTTTGAGAGACACCCTTTATGCGCTTGTGGGATCTCAAGTGCTTAGGGTCTAGGGGTCGATTGGGGACTGGACCATATGCTGTCTACTGTCCAACTAAGTGGATGCCAAAGGCTGTGCCTCTAACGTACGGCAGATTATTCTAGAGCTATAAAAGAGGTTTACGTTATATCTGCTGTGAAGTGCATTTAAAAAGATATCTTGGCATATTTACAAAAAGCCTTGTGATTGTAACAAGTCGTCAACAAGTTGCTATTCTTCAATATTGATAAATGTCTAATTAACCAACCGCCATCCTATGAAAAGATCTCTAGAGGTGATTGTATATAGGACTGCAGTTCTGACTTATAACTAGCTAGTCGGTTGACTTGTTACCCCCTCAGACCACACATTCTATTCTGCCATAACAGTGTATTAGGAGGTCCTAAAGCGGACACTATTGAACAAATCCTTAATATGTGTACTGGGAACCCAAATAAACGTGTAAAACTGTCGTTTTTACACACAAACGCATCATGGTCTTGTGTGTTTTATAATGGTTATTTGTGCTACCACATACATCCACTGGGTGGTGCTGTTCAATCATTGATTAGTTGTCATCACTTGGTCTTGGGCAAAAAGACCATGGAGCAGTTATGCTTGCGTTTGCAGCCCAATTCTAATATTTTGATGCTAATTTGATATTTTGAAAGATTAAAATATATCAGGGCTCCCGAGTGGCGCAGCGGTGTAAGGCACTGCATCTCACTACAGTCCCTGGTTCGAATCCAGGCTGTTTCACATCCGGCCGTGATTGTGAAGCCCATTGGGCGGCGCACAATTGGCCCAGCATTGTCCGGGGCCGTCATTGTAAATAAGAATGTGTTCTTAACGGACTTGCCTAATTAAATAAAAAATACAATAATAATATTGACCAGAACAAACCAGTCGAACTTTGCCTATTCCTCTCCGACCGCAAATATCAGGAAGTCTCTTTCGTCTGAAACCGGATCCATAGTTGCAATGTATTATTGTAGAGTTATGTCAAGAGAGAGAAGGGTCTTGGCGTGCCGCTACCAACACTTAACGGAACTAGCTAGCCTATTATTAGCTGTAGCTATGTGCAAAAGTGAACAATCTCTAACCAGGTTTCCATGATCCAATATTTTACGTGACTAATGTGTCTGATCAAACATGTAATGACAGATCTAATGCAAATGGAACATTTGTCGGTAAGCAAAATACCCCAGACAAGGTGAAATCTATTTATTTCGGTATTATGCGAGAAATGTCGGTGGAAACGATTTTCTGCGCAAATATTGGTATAGTAACTATCATATCGAAGTATAAACTACCTCTCATCGGAAAGCAGGCAGTTATGCTTCAGATGAAATACATGATGATTCACCGAGATGGTGAAGGTGATGAGCTTGATGCTCCTTTCCAATATATATCGAGGTTCTTTATTCTGGTGACATGATATAATAATCTCTCTCTGTTGTCCACAATAATCTGACCAGTGTATCTCTGAGCTGTTGACTGCCAGTACCAGAGTGGGTACACTCGCTATATAACGCACTTTGTGTGTGAGAAATCATCAGTATTGTTGAAAATGTGATGGATATCCATTTAACTTATATTTTTTATTCGGTACATGCGAATATAACAGCAAAACGTAATTTTATGTGCACTTCGTCATCAAGCAAATACTTTTATAGGCGAAAAATCTATTTGACGGAAACATCACTGGTAAGGAAATGCGCATATTGTTTTAATGCCGTTTTTTAAACATTCGCATTAAGATTTCTCGCCAATCGAAAGAAAAGTGTCAATTTGGGACAAAATCTATCTGGGGGTCCAAGCCCGGTTTTGCCACCCGGTAGCGCCGGCACTGACCGTCTGATTAATGGCTGTTGTCACTGTATTGTGCTCATGGATGTATTACGGAAGTAACAACCTGGTCTTATTTGGATCATCCAGGTGCTTCATTCTGCCAGCTCAGTACAGACTCAGCAGAACTAGCAGGCGTAGGTCGTTACATAGGGGATTCATATCATCATACAATATGTCCCTCAGTCAGAAATAAATTCATGGTTCATTTCTCCACAAAGTCCCCAGCTGGCAAAAACAATCATATGTTCTGGTGACAATGCAGTCTTGCCTTGCTCACAGAGTGCAAAACTCAAGCAAATATTTATTTGGTGAAACTTTGCAAAAGTGTCCCCAAATATAACTGCCCCCAAAGCTCCAGCTGTCCCTTTAAAAACCAGTTGAAACCAGCCAATTTGAGGTTTCTTCCCTTGTCATCAATAATTCACCATCTTTGACATTTCAACTAATTATGGGCCCATAGTGTGACCTATTTGAGCTGGGCTGTGTCTAGGCCAGGGCAGAGTTGGAGAGAGGACAGAGAGCAAAGTACACTCATTTTAGTGTTGATATCTAGGTTAACAAATACTATGGCAGCGAATGTAGAGAATATTCAATCAACAGTTGTACATGTGTTCAATAATGCCTCTATGACTGCATCCAGTGTCTTCAACAGTGCAAACAAACAGTGTCTTGTCTTGTGTGTGAGCAGATAAACAGGAACCACTCAGGCTCACAATGACAGCCCTCTGAGGACACGAGTGGCGTTCACAGCCTGGCTTGGTGAGTGTCTTGTTTGAAATTCCAGTCATCACCTCACCTCGTAATTTCTAATGAAGCAGAAGTCTCCTATGGAGGTAGTCCTTACCTTGGACCAGGGTTACTATGGAGGCAGTCCTTACCTTGGACCAGGGTTACTATGGAGGTAGTCCTTACCTCGGACCAGGGTTACGATGGAGGCAGTCCTTACCTCGGACCAGGGTTACTATGGAGGCAGTCCTTACCTTGGACCAGGGTTACTATGGAGGTAGTCCTTACCTTGGACCAGGGTTACTATGGAGGCAGTCCTTACCTTGGACCAGGGTTACTATGGAGGCAGTCCTTACCTTGGACCAGGGTTACTATGGAGGTAGTCCTTACCTTGGACCAGGGTTACTATGGAGGTAGTCCTTACCTTGGACCAGGGTTACTATGGAGGCAGTCCTTACCTTGGACCAGGGTTACTATGGAGGTAGTCCTTACCTTGGACCAGGGTTACTATGGAGGCAGTCCTTACCTTGGACCAGGGTTACTATGGAGGTAGTCCTTACCTTGGACCAGGGTTACTATGGAGGTAGTCCTTACCTTGGACCAGGGTTACTATGGAGGTAGGCCTTACCTTGGACCAGGGTTACTATGGAGGCAGTCCTTACCTTGGACCAGGGTAACTATGGAGGCAGTCCTTACCTTGGACCCATTTCAAACTGAATTGATTCTGACTAGTCTGAGGAGATCAGATTGACTTGGGTTATTTCAGTGTACAGTAGTTTGTGTTCTGTAGCTGTAGTGTGAAAAGGACTGTGTTCTGTGTCTAATCTCTTCTCACAGCCACTGTATGGACGACTGTGGACAGGTCTGGTCCTCATTAAATGCATGTCATTGGCTGTGTGTTCATTAGGCAGGTGACAGGCAGGGTGAAGGGGTGATTGAAGAGGTGCAGAAAGTGGTGATGGGGTGTCTATCCAGGGGTGACAGAGGTGTTCAGATTGGTCTGTCTGTCTGTCTGTCTGTCTGTCTGTCTGTCTGTCTGTAGCTCAGTAAGGATACTTAGGACCTCTTCCCCCCCCCTCCTCTCTCTTTCAATTCAATTTAAAGGGGCTTTATTGGCATGGGAAACATGTTTACATTGCCAAAGCAAGTGAAATAGATAAAACAAAAGTGAAATAAACAAATTAACAGTAAACATTACACTCACAAAAGTTCCAAAGGAATAGAGACATTTCAAATGTCATGTCTATATACAGTGTTGTAATGATGTGCAAATAGTTAAAGTACAAAAGGGAAAATAAATAAACATAAATATGGGTTGTATTACAATGGTGTTTGTTCTTCACTGGTTGCCCTTTTCTTGTGGTAACAGGTCACACTGTGGTATTTCACCCAGTAGATATGGGAGTTTATCGAATTCTTTGTGGATCTGTGTAATCTGAGGGAAATATGTGTCTCTAATATGGTCATACATTTGGCAGGAGGTTAGGAAGTGCAGCTTAGTTTCCATCTCACTTTGTGGGCAGTGAGCACATAGCCTGTCTTCTCTTGAGAGCCATGTCTGTCTACAGCGGCCTTTCTCAATAGCAAGGCTATGCTCACTGAGTCTGTACATAGTCAAAGCTTTCCTTATGTTTGGGTCAGTCACAGTGGTCAGGTATTCTGCCGCGGTGTACTCTCTGTTTAGGGAGTTTTTTTGTTAATTTTTTCCAATGTGTCAAAGTAATTATATTTTTGTTTTCTCATGATTTGGTTGGGTCTAATTGTGTTGATGTCCTGAGACTCTTGTGGTGTGTTTGTGAACAGAGCCCCAGGACCAGCCTGCTTAGGGAACTCTTCTCCAGGTTCATCTCTCTGTAGGTGATGGCTTTATTATGGAAGGTTTGGGAATCACTTCCTTTTAGGTGGTTGTAGAATTGAACGTCTCTTCTCTCTCGTCACATGAGCTATAACGAACAGCATTAAGGTATGTATTGCTACAGCAATATAAATGAATCTACCACCGATTGGGAAATGTATGAATGATACTAAGCACCTTGTCCTCTCTTTCCCTGGATCCATTACTTTGTGAATTGATTGTGTTTTTGGTCATCATCCTCTTCTCTGCATGCAACACATCCTGGAGGTAGACCACAGAGAGCCTCTTCAATAAATAGGTTTAGCCAGGGATGGTCTATCATTTAACAGGCTTTGGTTTAGCATCTGAAAGATATCTGCTCCCTGTATGGTACTGGAAGGATGGTTACTGTATATCCCATCTAGAGATCACTTCCCTGTATGGTACTGGAAGGATGGTTACTGTATATCCCATCTAGAGATCACCTCTGTATGGTACTGGAAGGATGGTTACTGTATATCCCATCTAGAGATCACTTCCCTGTATGGTACTGGAAGGATGGTTACTGTATATCCCATCTAGAGATCACCCTGTATGGTACTGGAAGGATGGTTACTGTATATCCCATCTAGAGATCACTTCCCTGTATGGTACTAGAAGGATGGTTACTGTATATCCCATCTAGAGATCACTTCCCTGTAGGTGGTAGGAGTAGGTAACAACACGTCTGACACGCGGATCCTCAACACTGGGGCCCCTAGGGGTGTGTACTTAGTCCCCTCCTGTATTCCCTGTTCACCCACGACTGTGTGGCCAAACACGACTTCAACACCATCATCAACTTTGCTGACGACACAACAGTGCCTGATCACCGACAACAATAAGGGAGCCTATAGGGAGGAGGTCAGAGAACTGGCAGTGTGGTGCCAGGACAACAACCTCTCCCTCAAAGTGAGCAAGACAAAGGAGCTGATTGTGGACGACAGGAAAAAGCTGGTCGAACAGGCCCCCATTAACATTGACAGGGCTGTAGTGGAGCAGGTCGAGAGTTTCAAGTTCCTTGGTGTCCACATCGCCAACAAACTAACATGGTCCAAACATACGAAGACAGTCATGAAGAGGGCACGACCAAACCTTTCCCACTCAGGAGACTGAAAAGATTTGGCATGGGTCCCCAGATCCTCAAAAGGTTCTACAGCTGCACCATCAAGAGCATCCTGACAAGTTGCATCACCGCCTGGTATGGTAACTGCTCGCGCTACAGGGGGTAGTGAGTACGGCCCAGTACATCACTGGGGCCAAGCTTCCTGCCATCCAGGACCTATATAATAGGCGGTGTCAGAGGAAAGCCCATAAAATTGTCAGAGACTCCAGTCACCCAAGTTCTAGACTGTTTTCTCCACTACTGCACGGCATGCGATACCGGAGCACCAAGTCAGGGACCCAAAGGCTCCTCAACAGCTTCTACCCCCAAGCCATAAGACTGCTGAACAAGTCATAAAATCGCCACCGGACTATTTACATTGAACCCCCCCCATTTTTACACTGCTGCTGTTTGTTTGTTACCCATGCATAGTCATGTCACCCCAACTACATGTACAGATTAACTAGCCTGTACCCCTGCACACTGACTCGGTACAGGTGCCCCCTGTACATACCCCCCACACTGACTCGGTACAGGTGCCCCCTGTACATACCTCCCACACTGACTCGGTACAGGTACCACCTGTATATACCCCCCCCACACTGACTCGGTACAGGTACCACCTGTACATACCCCCCCCACACTGACTCGGTACAGGTACCACCTGTATATACCCCCCCACACTGACTCTGTACTAGTACCACCTGTATATACCCCCCACACTGACTCAGTACAGGTACCACCTGTATATACCCCCCCACACTGACTCTGTACAGGTACCACCTGTATATACCCCCCACACTGACTCAGTACAGGTACCACCTGTATATAGCCCCCACACTGACTCTGTACAGATACCACCTGTATATACCCCCCCACACTGACTCAGTACAGGTGCCCCCTGTATATACCCCCACACTGACTCAGTACAGGTACCACCTGTATATACCCCCCCACACTGACTCGGTACAGGTACCACCTGTATATACCCCCCCACACTGACTCGGTACAGGTACCACCTGTATATACCCCCCACACTGACTCGGTACAGGTACCACCTGTATATACCCCCCACACTGACTCGGTACAGGTACCACCTGTATATACCCCCCACACTGACTCGGTACAAGTACCACCTGTATATAGCCCCCCACACTGACTCGGTACAGGTACCACCTGTATATACCCCCCACACTGACTCGGTACAGGTACCACCTGTATATACCCCCCCACACTGACTCGGTACAGGTACCACCTGTATTTAGCCCCCCACACTGACTCGGTACAGGTACCACCTGTATTTAGCCTCGTTGTTGTTATTATTATTGTGTTACTTGTTATTATTACTTTTTATTGTAGCCTACTTGGTAAATATTTTCTTCTTCTTGAACTGCACTGTTGGTTGAGGGCTCGTAAGTTAGCATTTCACGGTAAAGTCTACACTTGTATTCATGTGACAAAAAGTTGAATTTGATTTTCTCTAAATGTAATTTGCAAAGGCTATCAGACAGTTATAGCAAAGCTAACCACCCATCAGACAGACAGGATGGACAGTGTGGACTGCTTCTGTTAGTGTGGACTGTTCTCCTTTCTTAACACCAACTGACAGTGATATTGTTTTTCCCAGGGCCTGGCGGGAGGGTCTGGAGTTTACCCAACACAAACAGACGAAGCATCACGTGACTCTGGCTGCTCTTTAATCAACGGGCCCTCTGGGAAGAGAGAGAACGCCGCGATGCAGCCGCACGTCTTCATCTGATGCCAGGACGCTCCATACGGCTCCCTCCGTCTGGGCTTGGCGTTATTAAAGTTCTCCCCCCCAATCCTCCCTCCTGGCTTGAGTGTAATAAAAGAAGCAGGGAGACGTATGAGGGGAGGGAGAGAGAGGCCCGGCTGCAGTAACCTTTGTAAATTTGCATCCATCTACAGGTGTGGACCGAAGAAAGCAGGCAGTGTAGTGCTGGCTGCCAGCTGCCAGGACAGGGACAGAAAGCAGGAAGTGGAGCACTGGCTGCCAGCTGTCAGGACAGGGACAGAAAGCAGGAAGTGGAGTGCTGGCTGCCAGCTGACAGGACAGGGACAGAAAGCAGGAAGTGGAGCGCTGGCTGCCAGCTGACAGGACAGGGACAGAAAGCAGGAAGTGGAGCGCTGGCTGCCAGCTGACAGGACAGGGACAGAAAGCAGGAAGTGGAGCGCTGGCTGTCAGCTGCCAGGACAGGGTCAGAAAGCAGGAAGTGGAGCGCTGGCTGCCAGCTGACAGGACAGGGACAGAAAGCAGGCAGTGGAGTGCTGGCTGCCAGCTGACAGGGACAGAAAGCAGGAAGTGGAGCGCTGGCTGCCAGCTGACAGGACAGGGACAGAAAGCAGGCAGTGGAGTGCTGGCTGCCAGCTGCCAGGACAGGGACAGAAAGCAGGCAGTGGAGCGCTGGCTGCCAGCTGCCAGGACAGGGACAGAAAGCAGGAAGTGGAGCGCTGGCTGTCAGCTGCCAGGACAGGGACAGAAAGCAGGAAGTGGAGCGCTGGCTGCCAGCTGACAGGACAGGGACAGAAAGCAGGAAGTGGAGCGCTGGCTGTCAGCTGACAGGACAGGGACAGAAAGCAGGAAGTGGAGCGCTGGCTGCCAGCTGACAGGACAGGGACAGAAAGCAGGAAGTGGAGCGCTGGCTGCCAGCTGACAGGACAGGGACAGAAAGCAGGAAGTGGAGCGCTGGCTGCCAGCTGACAGGACAGGGACAGAAAGCAGGAAGTGGAGCGCTGGCTGTCAGCTGACAGGACAGGGACAGAAAGCAGGAAGTGGACGCTGGCTGCCAGCTGCCAGGACAGGGACAGAAAGCAGGAAGTGGAGCGCTGGCTGCCAGCTGACAGGACAGGGACAGAAAGCAGGCAGTGGAGCGCTGGCTGCCAGCTGACAGGACAGGGACAGAAAGCAGGAAGTGGAGCGCTGGCTGTCAGCTGACAGGACAGGGACAGAAAGCAGGAAGTGGAGCGCTGGCTGCCAGCTGCCAGGACAGGGACAGAAAGCAGGAAGTGGAGCGCTGGCTGTCAGCTGACAGGACAGGGACAGAAAGCAGGAAGTGGAGCGCTGGCTGTCAGCTGACAGGACAGGGACAGAAAGCATGCAGTGTAGCGCTGGCTGTCAGGACAGGGACAGAAAGCAGGAAGTGGAGCGCTGGCTGCCAGCTGCCAGAACAGGGACAGAAAGCAGGAAGTGGAGCGCTGGCTGCCAGCTGACAGGACAGGGACAGAAAGCAGGAAGTGGAGCGCTGGCTGCCAGCTGCCAGGACAGGGACAGAAAGCAGGAAGTGGAGCGCTAGCTGTCAGCTGACAGGACAGGGACAGAAAGCAGGAAGTGGAGCGCTGGCTGTCAGCTGACAGGACAGGGACAGAAAGCAGGAAGTGGAGCGCTGGCTGTCAGCTGACAGGACAGGGACAGAAAGCAGGAAGTGGAGCGCTGGCTGCCAGCTGCCTGGACAGAAAGGGCGTGTCAGGATGCTGCCTCCCTGTGAGATGTCCAGTACTCAAAGCGAGCCTGCCGGCTCAGTCAGACAGACAACAGAGGGTCAACAGCCATATTAAGTGGAGACCTGGCTGGAGCCCTGCAGCAGATGTAGAGGACCGAGGACGAGGCACAAGGCTCCCGATAAAGCTGTTCGTGGTCTCGCATAGAATCCAAACTGAGAAGCTCAGTTGAAACAATGCTGAACCAGGAGGTTAGCATTCCAGACTAGAAGTGGTCTTAGCTGGGCTGGGGATACCTTTATCTGATGTGATTGGTTGACATACTCTGATGGCAGACCGACACAGACAGGAGGCTGGTGAGATACTCTGATGGCAGACTGACACAGACAGAAGGCTGGTGAGATACTCTGATGGCAGACTGACACAGACAGAAGGCTGGTGAGATACTCTGATGGCAGACTGACACAGACAGGAGGCTGGTGAGATTGATTGTAGCCAGCCAGCTGCTGATCTGTAGCCTGAACTCTAAACAGAGGAGCTGTGAAAATGATTCAATATTCTGCCTCCGCAATGCCGATCACCAACACACAGGTCTACTGTTTCCATAGTAACCATTCCTTCCTCTCTCTTTCTTCTTTATTGAGTTAAGTCCTTTCAGAAGAACACAGGGGGGGCAGGAAGATGGATAGACATGTCAGAATGTGGATATTAGTAGCTTTCTGATGGACTTTAAGCGATGCACATTTGCACAGTACATTTTATGCTGTGAGATAATGTTCTGTACAATGGTACAACGGTTTGCCTGGGAAAGCCCTCCTACACTCCAGACCCTGGTTCGATCCCGCTGTATCACAACCGGGAGTCCCATAGGGCGGCGCACAATTTGGCCCAGCGTCGTCCGGGTTAGGGAGGGTTTGGCAGGGGTAGGCCGTCATTGTAAAATAAGAATTTGTCATCGACTTACTTGCCTAATTAAATAAAAGGGTAAAAAAAAAATATATATATAAAAATAACTCCTGAGACGTTTGGCTTTGAAACAACCACCACAACCACACAGACAACAGATCACTCAACAGAAGAGAGAATAATAGAGTTTATTTTCATTTCAGTCGAGACTACATGTAGAGGATATAAAGACACTATCAACTAGACTACATGTAGAGGATATAAAGACACTATCAACTAGACTACATGTAGAGGATATAAAGACACTATCAACTAGACTACATGTAGAGGACATAAAGACGCTATCAACTAGACTACATGTAGAGGACATAAAGACTACATGTAGAGGACATAAAGACACTATCAACTAGACTACATGTAGAGGACATAAAGACGCTATCAACTAGACTACATGTAGAGGACATAAAGACACTATCAACTAGACTACATGTAGAGGACATAAAGACACTATCAACTAGACTACATGTAGAGGACATAAAGACACTATCAACTAGACTACATGTAGAGGACATAAAGACACTATCAACTAGACTACATGTAGAGGACATAAAGACGCTATCAACTAGACTACATGTAGAGGACATAAAGACACTATCAACTAGACTACATGTAGAGGACATAAAGACGCTATCAACTAGACTACATGTAGAGGACATAAAGACACTATCAACTAGACTACATGTAGAGGACATAAAGACGCTATCAACTAGACTACATGTAGAAGACATAAAGACACTATCAACTAGAGGACATAAAGACGCTATCAACTAGACTACATGTAGAGGACATAAAGACGCTATCAACTAGACTACATGTAGAGGACATAAAGACGCTATCAACTAGACTACATGTAGAGGACATAAAGACGCTATCAACTAGACTACATGTAGAGGACATAAAGACGCTATCAACTAGACTACATGTAGAGGACATAAAGACACTATCAACTAGACTACATGTAGAGGACATAAAGACGCTATCAACTAGACTACATGTAGAGGACATAAAGACACTATCAACTAGACTACATGTAGAGGACATAAAGACGCTATCAACTAGACTACATGTAGAGGACATAAAGACACTATCAACTAGACTACATGTAGAGGACATAAAGACGCTATCAACTAGACTACATGTAGAAGACATAAAGACACTATCAACTAGAGGACATAAAGACGCTATCAACTAGACTACATGTAGAGGACATAAAGACGCTATCAACTAGACTACATGTAGAGGACATAAAGACGCTATCAACTAGACTACATGTAGAGGACATAAAGACACTATCAACTAGATTACATGTAGAGGACATAAAGACACTATCAACTAGACTACATGTAGAGGACATAAAGACACTATCAACTAGACTACATGTAGAGGACATAAAGACACTATCAACTAGAGGACATAAAGACACTATCAACTAGACTACATGTAGAGGACATAAAGACGCTATCAACTAGACTACATGTAGAGGACATAAAGACACTATCAACTAGACTACATGTAGAGGACATAAAGACACTATCAACTAGACTACATGTAGAGGACATAAAGACGCTATCAACTAGACTACATGTAGAGGACATGAAGACACTATCAACTAGACTACATTTAGAGGACATAAAGACGCTATCAACTAGACTACATGTAGAGGACATAAAGACACTATCAACTAGACTACATGTAGAGGACATAAAGACACTATCAACTAGAGGACATAAAGACACTATCAACTAGACTACATGTAGAGGACATAAAGACGCTATCAACTAGACTACATGTAGAGGACATAAAGACACTATCAACTAGACTACATGTAGAGGACATAAAGACACTATCAACTAGACTACATGTAGAGGACATAAAGACGCTATCAACTAGACTACATGTAGAGGACATGAAGACACTATCAACTAGACAACATGTAGAGGACATAAAGACGCTATCGACTAGACTACATGTAGAGGACATAAAGACACTATCAACTAGACTACATGTAGAGGACATAAAGACACTATCAACTAGACTACATGTAGAGGACATAAAGACGCTATCAACTAGACTACATGTAGAGGACATAAAGACGCTATCAACTAGACTACATGTAGAGGACATGAAGACACTATCAACTAGACTACATGTAGAGGACATAAAGACACTATCAACTAGACTACATGTAGAGGACATAAAGACGCTATCAACTAGACTACATGTAGAGGACATAAAGACGCTATCAACTAGACTACATGTAGAGGACATAAAGACACTATCAACTAGACTACATGTAGAGGACATAAAGACGCTATCAACTAGACTACATGTAGAGGACATAAAGACACTATCAACTAGACTACATGTAGAGGACATAAAGACACTATCAACTAGACTACATGTAGAGGACATAAAGACATAAAGCTATCAACTAAACTACATGTAGAGGACATAAAGACACTATCAACTAGACTACATGTAGAGGACATAAAGACGCTATCAACTAGACTACATGTAGAGGACATAAAGACGCTATCAACTAGACTACATGTAGAGGACATAAAGACACTATCAACTAGACTACATGTAGAGGACATAAAGACGCTATCAACTAAACTACATGTAGAGGACATAAAGACGCTATCAACTAGACTACATGTAGAGGACATAAAGACGCTATCAACTAGACAACATGTAGAGGACATAAAGACGCTATCAACTAGACTACATGTAGAGGACATGAAGGAAAACACTTGTGATATCCTGTCAAGAAGTAAACTAGAGCATCACACAGATCAGGGTTTTTCTACCAAGTTTGCACAACCTAAAATAGCAGCGAGCGCTCGGCAGGCATGCAGGCAGGCTGGCAATTCAAACAGGCAGCAGCCTGCCCAGCTTGGTTCAGTTCAGCCTGTATCTGAGCTAGATAAGCCCGTTATAAATCAACCCAGGCTCACTGCTGACGGTTCGGGGACAACATGGGAAGGAGCGTAGCTGCTCATTTGGAACATTTGCATTTGATACAGGCAGCATTGTTTAGTAAAAATCTATTCAGGTAACCCAACAAAAAAAACAACCCTGAAAGAACAGTGTTCACATCAACACTCTCAATGATCCAACTTAAACATGATGTCATTAAAGGAAGGAGGCGATGTTCCTCTACATTGGATTGCTGGTGAGTCCATAACACGGACAGCAGTGGCAGCATTGAGGATCAACTGTGACATGTAGCCTTCTTCACAGAGATGACAACACACTGAAGAAGCATCCTTCCTATGTCACTCAGTACTCCTCCAACTTCCCCTCCTTCCCTTGGTTGAGGAAAACATGTTGTTTTAATGTTCATTTCTTTATGAAGAAGCGAGTGATGTCTGAAGCCACCTTGGAGGCTGCCAGTCCTTTCTTCATCTGGCTTCTGTCCTTGGCTTGCTGAGCTGTCCTCTGTAAAACAAACAGCCAACTGTCATCAGTACTCTGTAAAACAAACAGCCTACTGTCATCAACACACTGTCCTCTGTAAAACAAACAGCCTACTGTCATCAATACTCTGTCCTCTGTAAAACAAACAGCCTACTGTCATCAATACTCTGTCCTCTGTAAAACAAACAGCCTACTGTCATCAATACTCTGTCCTCTGTAAAACAGTCTACTGTCATCAATACTCTGTCCTCTGTAAAACAAACAGTCTACTGTCATCAATACTCTGTCCTCTGTAAAACAAACAGCCTACTGTCATCAATACTCTGTCCTCTGTAAAACAAACAGCCTACTGTCATCAACACACTGTCCTCTGTAAAACAAACAGCCTACTGTCATCAACACACTGTCCTCTGTAAAACAAACAGCCTACTGTCATCAATACTCTGTCCTCTGTAAAACAAACAGCCTACTGTCATCAATACTCTGTCCTCTGTAAAACAAACAGCCTACTGTCATCAATACTCTGTCCTCTGTAAAACAAACAGCCTACTGTCATCAATACTCTGTCCTCTGTAAAACAGTCTACTGTCATCAATACTCTGTCCTCTGTAAAACAGTCTACTGTCATCAATACTCTGTCCTCTGTAAAACAAACAGCCTACTGTCATCAATACTCTGTCCTCTGTAAAACAAACAGCCTACTGTCATCAATACTCTGTCCTCTGTAAAACAACCAGCCTACTGTCATCAATACTCTGTCCTCTGTAAAACAAACAGCCTACTGTCATCAATACTCTGTCCTCTGTAAAACAAACAGCCTACTGTCATCAGTCCTGTATTAAATTATAACATGGTATTATTACATGGTGATGTATTATACTGTAACATGGTATTATAACATGGTATTATATTATAACATGGTATTATAACATGGTATTACATCATAACATGGTATTATATTATATCATGGTATTATAACACTGTATTATATTATAACATGGTATTATAACATGGTATTATATTATAACATGGTATTACATTATAACATGGTATTACATCATAACATGGTATTATATTATAACATGGTATTATATTATAACATGGCATGTTATTATAACATGGTATTACATTATAACATGGTATTACATTATAACATGGTATTACATTATAACATGGTATTACATTATAACATGGTATTATAACATGGTATTATAACATGGTATGATATTATAACATGGTATGGTATCATAACATGGTATTATATTATATCATGGTATTATAACACAGTATTATATTATAACATGGTATTATAACATGGTATGGTACCATAACATGGTATTATATTATATCATGGTATTATAACATGGTATTACATTATAACATGGTATTATAATATAACATGGTATGATATTATAACATGGTATCATAACATGGTATTATAACATGGTATCAAAACATGGTATGGTTTTATAACATGGTATTATACCATGGTGGTGGTTTGAAGGGCATATAACATGTATATATGATAACATGTGGCGCCATGGTGTTTATGTGGACACAGAGGAATTATATTATAACATGGACCAGGACCCTTGTGGTTCTGTGGCATAAGACGGTGCAGAGTGTCTGTAGGTTGTCCAGGGAACACTGTGTGTCTGTGTCTGTGTGTGATGGTATGTGTGTGTCTGTAGGTTGTCCAGGGAACACTTTGTGTCTGTGTGTGATGGTGTGTGTGTCTGTGTGTGATAGTGTGTGTGTGGGTGTGTGTGTGTGTGTCTGTGTGTGGGTGTGTCTGTGTGTGATGGTATGTGTGTGTCTGTAGGTTGTCCAGGGAACACTTTGTGTCTGTGTGTGATGGTGTGTGTGTCTGTGTGTGATAGTGTGTGTGTGGGTGTGTCTGTGTGTGATGGTGTGTCTGTGTCTGTGTGTGATGGTGTGTGTGTCTGTCTGTGATGGTGTGTGTGTGTGTGTCTGTGTGTGATGGTGTGTGTGTGTGTGTGTGTGTGTGTGTGTGTGTCTGTGTGTGTGATGGTGTGTGTGTGTGTGTGTGTGTGTGTGTCTGATGGTGTGTGTGTGTGTCTGTGTGTGTGATGGTGTGTGTGTGTGTGTGTGTGTGTGTGTGTGTCTGATGGTGTGTGTGTGTGTCTGTGTGTGTGATGGTGTGTGGGTGTGTCTGTGTGTGATGGTGTGTGTGTGTGTGTCTGTGTGTGATGGTGTGTGTGTGTGTGTCTGTGTGTGATGGTGTGTCTGTGTGTACTGGACTCCTACGGTTCTGTGGCAGACGGTGCAGAGTGTCTGTAGGTTGTCCAGGGAACACTGTCCTCCCCCACTGTAGACGGGTCGGATGTGGTCCACCTGCCAGAACTGACCCTCCACGGGGGCACGGATCATCTCATTCAGCTGGACACAACACAGACAATTTTAATAAACACATTTCTCAGTAAAGGAGGTAGTATGATGATTATATAATTTACAGTTTTAATAGCTCAAATGGGTAAACAAAACAATTTGGTGTAAGAAATATTTGTAAAATCCCTTGTGAGTTTTGTCCATGTGTTTTTCATAATAGGATCTTGTCAGCCTTCCCATGTCAGCATCACATTTCCTCCGCCTGTCTGTCTTCAGACAGAGAGAATGACAAGGCTCTAATGTAAGAGAACGAGCTGGGGACTCTGGGAACAGGTAGGAAGTCAAACGCCTGTAATTCTAGGCCTATGGCCTGGAGCTGGGGAACACTAGAACCAAAATGGAGGCATTTCAATTTGAAGCTAAGCCTTTTCTTTTCTCCATTTTATGTGGAAAGAGCCAGAGAAGGGGAACCCTGGGGACGATTCAGCCCAGAAATCAATCTCCATTCCTGGGTAGAAGCGGTAGATAGAGTAGCGCTCTCCCAACATTAGCCACAAGAGAACCGGGGGGGGTGGGGTGGGGGGGGGGTGTCACATACCCACAGAGGAGAAGAAAAACAAAGCAGTACTCAGGAACAAGCTCCGTTCCACTACGACTACCGACCCACCTCCACCCCCTCCTCGCTCCATACAGAACATTCACTCTGCATTCCCCCACTGGTCTACTAATGTCTTAGAAACCCTTTACTAAAGCTAGAGTCCTCAGGCCTCCTATACAGCGCACCAATACAATGCATTAATCAGCAGTTGTTCTCGGTGGTTTCTGTGCAGTACAGAGGACCTGTTAGTGTTAGGCCAAATCCATCCATTGATCTGTGAGCGAGAAGGCAGAAGGTCTTTCCAGTAGAAATGGCAGAGCCAAATCTAACAGGCTCTTGGCTGAGGTGAGGTTGAGCTGTGGGAGAAATCCATGGAGGATCTGACAGTACTGGCCAATCTATTTACTGCGAGCCGAGAGAGAGGAAGTCACACACGCACACAGGTTGAGAGAGGAACTTGTGTGTCCACAGTACAGTACACCCCTCCACACACACCCGTCATCCACACCCACACCCCTCCACCCACACACCTAATGGTTTATCTTCCCCAGCACAAAGCAGCAGTTTCCAGGGAAGATAAGTGTCAGTCAGTAGTAGAGAGGACTGAGTCCCTCTCATTTCACTCTCTTCTCTGTGTTCTCCCCTCCTCTCCCAGTGTATAATATAATGTCTACTAAAGCCTTTAGTGGTCTCCCCAGATCCAGGGGATGAGTTGGAACAGGTGAAACCCTACACACCCTGCTTTATATCAGAAGTGGCTTCAAATGTCTAAATGGGTCCTATCCATTTCAGTGTTCTCTGTACAACCTCAGTAATGTGATATGCTAATTTGAGAAGAGAGAGATGATACTGCTCTTTGATAAATCCAGTTGAAAAATCAAGCCACATCAATAGTATGACTGTTCTCTCTGTCTGTAGATTTGTGCACCTTTAAAAAGCTCATGTCTGTAAAGGGCTCATAAAGTCATGTAGAAGACT
This sequence comes from Oncorhynchus masou masou, assembly GCF_036934945.1. NCBI lineage: Eukaryota > Metazoa > Chordata > Actinopteri > Salmoniformes > Salmonidae > Oncorhynchus > Oncorhynchus masou. Next base: position 111,465 of record NW_027000847.1, read on the forward strand.
GTATCCTTGCTAAGAGAGCTCAGGTAGTGTAGGTCAGACCCCATACAGAGTAATGGAATGGTCCTAGGTCCCCCCATACAGAGTAATGGAATGCTCCTACGTCCCCCCATACAGAGTAATGGAATGCTCCTAGGTCCCCCCATACAGAGTAATGGAATGCTCCTAGGTCCCCCCATACAGAGTAATGGAATGCTCCTAGGTCCCTCTCTGTATCACAGACCTGGGGGGCTAAAGACATCCAAACCAACCAACCTGTTTGAGTGACAGCTGGGCCAGCCCGGTGTTCTCTAGCATCTCCTTCCTGTGTGTGGGCGGGGCGTCGCGGACCTTCAGGTACAGCTGGTGGGCTTGCAGGCCGCAGCTCTGACACACCCCCTGCTCCGTCTGCAGTACCCGGGCACGCATGTAGGCCTGGCTGGAGCGCAGCTGGAACTCCTCCTGACACCTATGACAGGATAGATGAAGTAGAATACAACAGAATAACTTGATGTTTTCTTTGTAGAGCTTTAATGAAGGAACGCAGTAGGCCTACGAGGCAACACTAATAATAGCAGGGTACACAAACACCACTGATGGGTGAACTTGGCTTTACTTTGATGATGCTGCTACTTACGTCTGGCTACAGAAGCAGGTGTCCCAGGCTCCTCCGGTGGACCCACAGGCCTTGTGGCAGGACAGACACAAGGGTCGACCCTCACTGTCCAGCACCTGCAGGTACCCAGCTTCAGCCTCTGATGGGCCCTCAGGAGCACCAACAGGAGGCTCTGGGTGCACCTCGGATGGTCTAGGGGCAGAGATGGAAAGAGACAGACACAGAAAGGAAGGGAGGATTGTCAGTCATCTGCCCAACAAATGAATAAACAGTATTAATCCACTGGGCACAGACATCAATTCAACTTCTATTCCACGTTGGTTCAACGTAATTTCATTGACATGACGATTCCGTCTGCCTTGCGGTCAGACGCCAAGCAGTTGCCGTACCAGGCAGTGATGCAACCAGGCAGTGATGCAACCAGGCAGTGATGCAACCAGTCAGTGATGCAACCAGGCAGTGATGCAACCAGTCAGTGATGCAACCAGTCAGGATGCTCTCGAAGTTGCAGCTGTAGAACCTTTCCAGGATCTCAGGACCCGTGCCAAATCTTTTTAGTTTCCTGAGGGGGATTAGGCTTTGTCGTGCCCTCTTCACGACTGTCTTGGTGTGTTTGGACCATTCTAGTTTGTTAGGAATGTGGACACCAAGGAACTTGAAGCTCTCAACCTGCTCCACTAAAGCCCTGTCGATGAGAATGGGGGCGTGCTCGGTCCTCCTTTTTCTGTAGTCCACAATCATCTCCTTTGTCTTGGTTACGTTGAGGGATAGGTTATTCTAGCACCACCCGGCCAGGTCTCTGACCTCCTCCCTATAGGCTGTCTCGTCGTTGTCGGTGATCAGACCTACCACTGTTGTGTTGACTGCAAACTTAACGATGGTGTTGGAGTCGTGCCTGGCCATGCAGTCGTGGGTGAACAGGGAGTACAGGAGGGGACTGAGCATGCACCCCTGAGGGGCTCCAGTGTTGAGGATCAGCGTGGCAGATGTGTTGTTACCTACCCTCACCACCTAGGGATGGCCCGTCAGGAGGTCCAGAATTCAGTGGCAGAGGGAGGGGTTAGTCCCAGGATCCTTAGCTTAGTGATGAGCTTTGAGGGTACTATGGTGTTGAACGCTGAGCTGTAGTCAATGAACAGCATTCTCACGTAGGTGTTATTTTTGTCCAGGTGGGAAAGGGCAGTGTGGAGTGCAATGGAGATTGCATCATCTGTGGATCGGTTTGGACGGTATGCAAATTGGAGTGGGTCTAGCGTTTCTGGGATAATGGTGTTGATGTGAGCCATTACCAGTCTTTCAAAGCACTTCATGGCTACAGACGTGAGTGCTACAGGTCGGTAGTCATTTAGGCAGAACAAATGTTCTTGGGCACAGGTACTATGGTGGTCTGCTTGAAACATGTTGGTATTACAGACTCAATCAAGGACATGTTGAAAATGTCAGTGAAGACACCTGCCAGTTGGTCAGCACATACCCGGAGCACATGTCCTGGTAAACCGTCTGGCCCCGCAGCCTTGTGAATATTGACCTGTTTAAAAGGTCTTACTCACGTCAGCTACAGAGAGCGTGATCACACAGTCGTCTGGAACAGCTGATGCTCTCATGCATGCCTCAGTGTTGCTTGCCTCGAAGCTAGCATAGAAGTGACTGTGACGCGGCTGTGTTTCCATTTGTAGTCCGTAATAGTTTGCAAGCCCTGCCACATCCGACGAGCGTCGGAGCCGGTGTAGTACAATTCAATCTTAGCCCTGTATTGACGCTTTGCCTGTTTGATGGTTCATCGGAGGGCATAGCAGGATTTCTTATAAGCTTCCGGGTTAGAGTTCCGCACTTTGAAAGCTGCAGCTCTACCCTTTAGCTCAGTGGGAATGTTGCCTGTAATCCATGGCTTCTGGTTGGGGTATGTACGTACAGTCATTGTGAGGACGATGTCCTCGATATACTTATTGAAGAAGCCAGTGACTGATGTGGTGTTCTCCTCAATGCCATCGGAAGAATTCTGGAACATGTTCCAGTCTGTGATAGCAAAACAGTCCTGTAGTTTAGCATCTGCTTCACCTGACCACTTTTATATAGACTGAGTTACTGGTGCTTCCTGCTTTAATTTTTGCTTGTAAGCAGGAATCAGGAGGATAGAATTGTGGTCGGATTTACCAAATGGAGGGTGAGGGAGAGCTTTGTACGTGTTTCTGTGTGTGGAGTACAGGTAATCTAGAATTGTTTTATTTATCTGTTATTTTACCAGGTAAATTGACTGAGAACACATTCTCATTTGCAGCAACAACCTGGGGAATAGTTACAGGGGAGAGGAGGGGGATAAATGAGCCAATTGTAAACAGGGGATTATTAGGTGACTGTGATGGTTTGATGGCCAGATTGGGAATTTAGCCAGGACACCGGGGTTAACACCCCTACTCTTACGATAAGTGCCGTGCGATCTTTAATGATCGCAGAGAGTCAGGACACCCGTTTAACGTCCCATCCGAAAGATGGCACCCTACACAGGGCAGTGTCCCCAATCACTGCCCTGGGGCATTGGGATATGTTTTACACCAGAGGAAAGTGTGCCTCCTACTGGCCCTCCAACACCACTTCCAGCAGCATTGGGTCTCCCATCCAGGACCAACCCTGCTTAGCTTCAGAAGCAAGCCAGCAGTGGTATGCAGGGTGGTATGCTGCTGGCAAGGTATTGCATATTTAATATGATGGTAGAAATGAGGTAGAACTGATTTAAGTTTCCCTGCATTAAAGTCTCCAGCCACTAGGAGCACCGCCTCTGGGTGAGTGGTTTCCTGTTTGCTTATTTCCTTATACAGCTGTCTGAGTGCGGTCTTAGTGCCAGCATCCGTCTGTGGTGGTAAAAAAAACAGCCATGAAAAGTATAGCTGAAAACTCTAGGCAAATAGTGTGGTCTGCATTTTATCACAAGATTCTCTACTTCAGGCGAGCAAAATCTAGACTTACTTAGATTTCGTGCACCAGCTGTTGTTTACAAATATGCACAGATCCCCCCCCCCCTTACCGGAGTGTGCTGTTCTATCTTGCCGGTGCAGCGTATATCCCGCTAGCTGAATATCCATGTCATCATTCAGCCACAATTCCGTGAAACATAACATATTACAGAGTTTGATGTCCCGTTGGTAGGATATTCATGATCGTACCTCGTCTAGTTTATTGTCCTATGACTGCACGTTGGCGAGTAGTATTGACGGTAACGGCAGCTTTCCCAGTTGCCTTCTGCGGATCCTGACCAGGCATCCCGCTCTGTGTCCTCTGTACCTGCATCTCTTCCTCTTGCAAATAACTGGGATGTTGGCCTTGTCGGGTGTTTGGAGGATGTCCTGTACGTCCTACTTGTTGAAGAAAAAATCTTTGTTTTATAATCCGAGGTGAGTGATCGCTGTCCTGATATCCAGAAGCTCTTTGTCTAACCCGAGGTGAGTGATCGCTGTCCTGATATCCAGAAGCTCTTTGTCTAACCCGAGGTGAGTGATCGCTGTCCTGATATCCAGAAGATCTTTGTCTAATCCGAGGTGAGTGATCGCTGTCCTGATATCCAGAAGATCTTTGTCTAATCCGAGGTGAGTGATCGCTGTCCTGATATCCAGAAGCTCTTTGTCTAATCCGAGGTGAGTGATCGCTGTCCTGATATCCAGAAGCTCTTTGTCTAATCCGAGGTGAGTGATCGCTGTCCTGATATCCAGAAGCTCTTTGTCTAATCTGAGGTGAGTGATCGCTGTCCTGATATCCAGAAGATCTTTGTCTAATCTGAGGTGAGTGATCGCTGTCCTGATATCCAGAAGATCTTTGTCTACTCTGAGGTGAGTGATCGCTGTCCTGATATCCAGAAGCTCTTTGTCTAATCCGAGGTGAGTGATCGCTGTCCTGATATCCAGAAGATCTTTGTCTAATCCGAGGTGAGTGATCGCTGTCATGATATCCAGAAGCTCTTTTTTTGCTGTAAGATACAGTTGCAGAAACATTATGCACAAAATAAGTTACAAATAACGCAAACCCCTCCCACATAATAGCACAATTGGTCGGGCGCCCAAAAAACTGCTGCCATTTCTTCCGGCGCCATTTTACGTTACGGCTACTTTCTGTTTATCATATCTGCATAGTCACTTTAACCATATCTACATACTACCTCAATCAGCCCGACTAACTGGTGCCTGTATGTAGCCTCGCTACTGTATAGAGCCTAGCTACTTTATAGAGCCTAGCTACTGTATAGAGCCTAGCTACTTTATAGAGCCTAGCTACTTTATAGAGCCTAGCTTCTGTATAGAGCCTAGCTACTGTATAGAGCCTAGCTACTGTATAGAGCCTAGCTATTGTAGAGCCTCGCTACTGCATAGAGCATCGCTACTGTATAGAGCCTCGCTACTGTATAGAGCCTCGCTACTTTATAGAGCCTCGCTACTCTATAGAGCCTCGCTACTCTATAGAGCCTCGCTACTCTATAGAGCCTCGCTACTGTATAGAGCCTAGCTACTGTATAGAGCCTAGCTATTGTATAGAGCCTAGCTATTGTAGAGCCTCGCTACTGCATAGAGCCTCGCTACTGTATAGAGCCTCGCTACTGTATAGAGCCTCGCTACTGTATAGAGCCTCGCTACTGTATAGAGCCTAGCTACTGTATAGAGCCTAGCTACTGTATAGAGCCTAGCTATTGTATAGAGCCTAGCTATTGTAGAGCCTCGCTACTGTATAGAGCCTAGCTACTGTATAGAGCCTAGCTATTGTAGAGCCTCGCTACTGTATAGAGCCTCGCTACTGTATAGAGCCTCGCTACTGTATAGAGCCTCGCTACTGTATAGAGCCTCGCTACTGTATAGAGCCTCGCTACTGTATAGAGCCTAGCTACTGTATAGAGCCTAGCTATTGTATAGAGCCTAGCTATTGTATAGAGCCTAGCTACTGTATAGAGCCTAGCTACTGTATAGAGCCTAGCTATTGTAGAGCCTCGCTACTGTATAGAGCCTAGCTACTGTATAGAGCCTCGATACTGCATAGCCTCGCTACTGCATAGAGCCTCGCTACTGCATAGAGCCTCGCTACTTTATAGAGCCTCGCTACTTTATAGAGCCTCGCTACTGTATAGAGCCTCGCTACTGTATAGAGCCTCGCTACTGTATAGAGCCTAGCTACTGTATAGAGCCTCGCTACTGTTATTTTCACAGTCTTTTTTACTGTTGTTTTATTTCTTATCTCACCTATTGTTCACCTAATACCTTTTTTGCACTATTGGTTAGAGCCTGTATGTAAGCATTTCACTCTATGGTCTACTCTACACCTGTTGTAGTCGACACACGTGACAAATAAACTAATAAACTGATTTGAAACGACGTTGATTCAACCAGTGTGTGGAAGCTACTGTATTACTATACAGTTACAAGGCATTCATTCAATAGGAACATCTCAGCATGGCTTTGGGGAGCTGGGACATATGGTTGTTGTCTGTGTGAGTGCTCCTCCTGGCTGGAGAAGCAGAGGGAGAGGAAGGTGAGCCTGGACCACTGCCACAGTGTGGATGTGTTTCTTACCGCGCTCCACCAGGGTACTTGCCTGTCCACACGTTAGGGAACAGATGGGACACGCCTCTCTGGAGCGCCCCCGACAATCCTCGAACCAATCAGCAAGACTCGCTGGGTGAGAGGGAAAGAGCCAGTCCCTGTGGTGGTTGCCATAGCGATGTGCTCCATCTATCCAACAAGCCTTCAGTCAATTGCCTCTAAAACAGTGGATTGTAGCCTGGTTCCTCTGGGGTAAACACTCATAGGTCCCATTAGCCTCTAAAACAGTGGATTATAGCCTGGTCGCTCTGTGGTAAACACTCACCGGTCTTGTACATACAGTCTAAGAAGACATAGACAAGTGTTCATTGAGCCTCACTGGCAATACAGACCTACTTCAACCTGCTAAACGTCAAGTGAGGACACATTTAGTTCCTTGGGTATTGAACAACAATTGTACAGACAGGACATACCGTGGTCTTTCAATGTAATATCATTTCAATGTGGAGGAGAACGTTTGGCACTGTGAACTAGTGTTGCTATGACTCTCTAGGAGACTGGAGACCTACTTCTCTGGGACGGAGGCAGAGGTGTTGGGTCGTGACATAGAGGCAGTTCTCCTCTTGGTGAAGAAGATCTCCTTGTTGACCAGGCAGACAGTTCCTCCATCACACTGGGCCTTACTGAGAGAGGCCTGGGACACATCTTCTTTGGTTAGATACCTGGATGGAGGGAGGGAGAGTATGGTTAGGTACCTGGATGGAGGGAGGAAGAGTATGGTTAGGTACCTGGATGGAGGGAGGAAGAGTATGGTTAGGTACCTGGATGGAGGGAGGAAGAGTATGGTTAGGAACCTGGATGGAGGGAGGGAGAGTATGGTTAGGTACCTGGATGGAGGGAGGAAGAGTATGGTTAGATACCTGGATGGAGGGAGGAAGAGTATGGTTAGGTACCTGGATGGAGGGAGGAAGAGTATGGTTAGATACCTGGATGGAGGGAGGAAGAGTATGGTTAGATACCTGGATGGAGGGAGGAAGAGTATGGTTAGGTACCTGGATGGAGGAAGGAAGAGTATGGTTAGGTACCTGGATGGAGGGAGGAAGAGTATGGTTAGGTACCTGGATGGAGGGAGGAAGAGTATGGTTAGGTACCTGGATGGAGGGAGGAAGAGTATGGTTAGGTACCTGGATGGAGGGAGGAAGAGTATGGTTAGGTACCTGGATGGAGGGAGGAAGAGTATGGTTAGGTACCTGGATGGAGGGAGGAAGAGTATGGTTAGATACCTGGATGGAGGGAGGAAGAGTATGGTTAGGTACCTGGATGGAGGGAGGAAGAGTATGGTTAGGTACCTGGATGGAGGGAGGAAGAGTATGGTTAGGTACCTGGATGGAGGGAGGAAGAGTATGGTTAGGTACCTGGATGGAGGGAGGAAGAGTATGGTTAGGTACCTGGATGGAGGGAGGAAGAGTATGGTTAGGTACCTGGATGGAGGGAGGAAGAGTATGGTTAGATACCTGGATGGAGGAAGAGTATGGTTAGGTACCTGGATGGAGGGAGGGAGAGTATGGTTAGGTACCTGGATGGAGGGAGGAAGAGTATGGTTAGATACCTGGATGGAGGGAGGAAGAGTATGGTTAGGTACCTGGATGGAGGGAGGGAGAGTATGGTTAGGTACCTGGATGGAGGGAGGAAGAGTATGGTTAGATACCTGGATGGAGGGAGGAAGAGTATGGTTAGGTACCTGGATGGAGGGAGGAAGAGTATGGTTAGATACCTGGATGGAGGGAGGAAGAGTATGGTTAGGTACCTGGATGGAGGGAGGGAGAGTATGGTTAGGTACCTGGATGGAGGGAGGAAGAGTATGGTTAGGTACCTGGATGGAGGGAGGGAGAGTATGGTTAGATACCTGGATGGAGGGAGGGAGAGTATGGTTAGATACCTGGATGGAGGGAGGGAGAGTATGGTTAGACACCTGGATGGAGGGAGGAAGAGTATGGTTAGGTACCTGGATGGAGGGAGGGAGAGTATGGTTAGGTACCTGGATGGAGGGAGGAAGAGTATGGTTAGATACCTGGATGGAGGGAGGGAGAGTATGGTTAGATACCTGGATGGAGGGAGGAAGAGTATGGTTAGGTACCTGGATGGAGGGAGGGAGAGTATGGTTAGATACCTGGATGGAGGGAGGGAGAGTATGGTTAGGTACCTGGATGGAGGGAGGAAGAGTATGGTTAGATACCTGGATGGAGGGAGGAAGAGTATGGTTAGGTACCTGGATGGAGGGAGGAAGAGTATGGTTAGGTACCTGGATGGAGGGAGGAAGAGTATGGTTAGGTACCTGGATGGAGGGAGGAAGAGTATGGTTAGGTACCTGGATGGAGGGAGGGAGAGTATGGTTAGATACCTGGATGGAGGGAGGAAGAGTATGGTTAGATACCTGGATGGAGGGAGGAAGAGTATGGTTAGGTACCTGGATGGAGGGAGGAAGAGTATGGTTAGGTACCTGGATGGAGGGAGGAAGAGTATGGTTAGGTACCTGGATGGAGGGAGGAAGAGTATGGTTAGGTACCTGGATGGAGGGAGGAAGAGTATGGTTAGGTACCTGGATGGAGGGAGGAAGAGTATGGTTAGGTACCTGGATGGAGGGAGGAAGAGTATGGTTAGGTACCTGGATGGAGGGAAGAAGAGTATGGTTAGGTACCTGGATGGAGGGAGGAAGAGTATGGTTAGATACCTGGATGGAGGGAGGGAGAGTATGTTAGATACCTGGATGGAGGGAGGGAGAGTATGGTTAGATACCTGGAAGGAGGGAGGAAGAGTATGGTTAGATACCTGGATGGAGGGAGGGAGAGTATGGTTAGGTACCTGGATGGAGGGAGGGAGAGTATGGTTAGGTACCTGGATGGAGGGAGGAAGAGTATGGTTAGATACCTGGATGGAGGGAGGAAGAGTATGGTTAGGTACCTGGATGGAGGGAGGAAGAGTATGGTTAGGTACCTGGATGGAGGGAGGAAGAGTATGGTTCGATACCTGGATGGAGGGAGGAAGAGTATGGTTAGGTACCTGGATGGAGGGAGGAAGAGTATGGTTAGATACCTGGATGGAGGGAGGAAGAGTATGGTTAGATACCTGGATGGAGGGAGGAAGAGTATGGTTAGGTACCTGGATGGAGGGAGGAAGAGTATGGTTCGATACCTGGATGGAGGGAGGAAGAGTATGGTTCGGTACCTGGATGGAGGGAGGAAGAGTATGGTTAGGCACCTGGATGGAGGGAGGAAGAGTATGGTTAGGCACCTGGATGGAGGGAGGAAGAGTATGGTTAGGTACCTGGATGGAGGGAGGAAGAGTATGGTTAGGTACCTGGATGGAGGGAGGAAGAGTATGGTTAGATACCTGGATGGAGGGAGGAAGAGTATGGTTAGATACCTGGATGGAGGGAGGAAGAATATGGTTAGGTACCTGGATGGAGGGAGGAAGAGTATGGTTAGGTACCTGGATGGAGGGAGGAAGAGTATGGTTCGATACCTGGATGGAGGGAGGAAGAGTATGGTTCGGTACCTGGATGGAGGGAGGAAGAGTATGGTTCGGCACCTGGATGGAGGGAGGAAGAGTATGGTTAGGCACCTGGATGGAGGGAGGAAGAGTATGGTTAGGCACCTGGATGGAGGGAGGAAGAGTATGATTAGGTACCTGGATGGAGGGAGGAAGAGTATGGTTAGGTACCTGGATGGAGGGAGGAAGAGTATGGTTAGATACCTGGATGGAGGGAGGAAGAATATGGTTAGGTACCTGGATGGAGGGAGGAAGAGTATGGTTAGGTACCTGGATGGAGGGAGGAAGAGTATGGTTAGATACCTGGATGGAGGGAGGAAGAGTATGGTTAGGTAACTGGATGGAGGGAGGAAGAGTATGGTTAGGTACCTGGATGGAGGGAGGGAGAGTATGGTTAGGTACCTGGATGGAGGGAGGAAGAGTATGGTTAGATACCTGGATGGAGGGAGGAGAGTATGGTTAGATACCTGGATGGAGGGAGGAAGAGTATGGTTAGGTAACTGGATGGAGGGAGGGAGAGTATGGTTAGATACCTGGATGGAGGGAGGGAGAGTATGGTTAGGTACCTGGATGGAGGGAGGAGAGTATGGTTAGGTACCTGGATGGAGGGAGGAAGAGTATGGTTAGGTACCTGGATGGAGGGAGGAAGAGTATGGTTAGGTACCTGGATGGAGGGAGGAAGAGTATGGTTAGATACCTGGATGGAGGGAGGAAGAGTATGGTTAGATACCTGGATGGAGGGAGGAAGAGTATGGTTAGGTACCTGGATGGAGGGAGAAAGAGTATGGTTAGGTACCTGGATGGAGGGAGGAAGAGTATGGTTAGGTACCTGGATGGAGGGAGGAAGAGTATGGTTAGATACCTGGATGGAGGGAGGAAGAGTATGGTTAGGTACCTGGATGGAGGGAGGAAGAGTATGGTTAGATACCTGGATGGAGGGAGGAAGAGTATGGTTAGATACCTGGATGGAGGGAGGAAGAGTATGGTTAGGTACCTGGATGGAGGGAGGAAGAGTATGGTTAGGTACCTGGATGGAGGGAGGAAGAGTATGGTTAGGTACCTGGATGGAGGGAGGAAGAGTATGGTTAGGTACCTGGATGGAGGGAGGAAGAGTATGGTTAGGTACCTGGATGGAGGGAGGAAGAGTATGGTTAGGTACCTGGATGGAGGGAGGAAGAGTATGGTTAGGTACCTGGATGGAGGGAAGAAGAGTATGGTTAGGTACCTGGATGGAGGGAGGAAGAGTATGGTTAGATACCTGGATGGAGGGAGGGAGAGTATGGTTAGATACCTGGATGGAGGGAGGGAGAGTATGGTTAGATACCTGGATGGAGGGAGAAAGAGTATGGTTAGATATCTGGATGGAGGGAGGAAGAGTATGGTTAGATACCTGGAGGGAGGGAGGAAGAGTATGGTTAGATACCTGGATGGAGGGAGGAAGAGTATGGTTAGATACCTGGATGGAGGGAGGAAGAGTATGGTTAGATACCTGGATGGAGGGAGGAAGAGTATGGTTAGGTACCTGGATGGAGGGAGGGAGAGTATGGTTAGGTACCTGGATGGAGGGAGGAAGAGTATGGTTAGGTACCTGGATGGAGGGAGGAAGAGTATGGTTAGATACCTGGATGGAGGGAGGAAGAATATGGTTAGGTACCTGGATGGAGGGAGGAAGAGTATGGTTAGGTACCTGGATGGAGGGAGGAAGAGTATGGTTAGATACCTGGATGGAGGGAGGAAGAGTATGGTTAGGTAACTGGATGGAGGGAGGAAGAGTATGGTTAGGTACCTGGATGGAGGGAGGGAGAGTATGGTTAGGTACCTGGATGGAGGGAGGAAGAGTATGGTTAGATACCTGGATGGAGGGAGGGAGAGTATGGTTAGATACCTGGATGGAGGGAGGAAGAGTATGGTTAGGTAACTGGATGGAGGGAGGGAGAGTATGGTTAGATACCTGGATGGAGGGAGGGAGAGTATGGTTAGGTACCTGGATGGAGGGAGGGAGAGTATGGTTAGGTACCTGGATGGAGGGAGGAAGAGTATGGTTAGGTACCTGGATGGAGGGAGGAAGAGTATGGTTAGGTACCTGGATGGAGGGAGGAAGAGTATGGTTAGATACCTGGATGGAGGGAGGAAGAGTATGGTTAGATACCTGGATGGAGGGAGGAAGAGTATGGTTAGGTACCTGGATGGAGGGAGAAAGAGTATGGTTAGGTACCTGGATGGAGGGAGGAAGAGTATGGTTAGGTACCTGGATGGAGGGAGGGAGAGTATGGTTAGGTACCTGGATGGAGGGAGGAAGAGTATGGTTAGATACCTGGATGGAGGGAGGGAGAGTATGGTTAGATACCTGGATGGAGGGAGGAAGAGTATGGTTAGGTAACTGGATGGAGGGAGGGAGAGTATGGTTAGATACCTGGATGGAGGGAGGGAGAGTATGGTTAGGTACCTGGATGGAGGGAGGAGAGTATGGTTAGGTACCTGGATGGAGGGAGGAAGAGTATGGTTAGGTACCTGGATGGAGGGAGGAAGAGTATGGTTAGGTACCTGGATGGAGGGAGGAAGAGTATGGTTAGATACCTGGATGGAGGGAGGAAGAGTATGGTTAGATACCTGGATGGAGGGAGGAAGAGTATGGTTAGGTACCTGGATGGAGGGAGAAAGAGTATGGTTAGGTACCTGGATGGAGGGAGGAAGAGTATGGTTAGGTACCTGGATGGAGGGAGGAAGAGTATGGTTAGATACCTGGATGGAGGGAGGAAGAGTATGGTTAGGTACCTGGATGGAGGGAGGAAGAGTATGGTTAGATAATACCTGGATGGAGGGAGGAAGAGTATGGTTAGGTACCTGGATGGAGGGAGGAAGAGTATGGTTAGGTACCTGGATGGAGGGAGGAAGAGTATGGTTAGATACCTGGATGGAGGGAGGAAGAGTATGGTTAGATACCTGGATGGAGGGAGGAAGAGTATGGTTAGGTACCTGGATGGAGGGAGGAAGAGTATGGTTAGGTACCTGGATGGAGGGAGGAAGAGTATGGTTAGGTACCTGGATGGAGGGAGGAAGAGTATGGTTAGGTACCTGGATGGAGGGAGGAAGAGTATGGTTAGGTACCTGGATGGAGGGAGGAAGAGTATGGTTAGGTACCTGGATGGAGGGAGGAAGAGTATGGTTAGGTACCTGGATGGAGGGAAGAAGAGTATGGTTAGGTACCTGGATGGAGGGAGGAAGAGTATGGTTAGATACCTGGATGGAGGGAGGGAGAGTATGGTTAGATACCTGGATGGAGGGAGGGAGAGTATGGTTATACCTGGTGGGAGGGAGAAAGAGTAGATATCTGGATGGAGGGAGGAAGAGTATGGTTAGATACCTGGATGGAGGGAGGAAGAGTATGGTTAGATACCTGGATGGAGGGAGGAAGAGTATGGTTAGATACCTGGATGGAGGGAGGAAGAGTATGGTTAGATACCTGGATGGAGGGAGGAAGAGTATGGTTAGGTACCTGGATGGAGGGAGGAGAGTATGGTTAGGTACCTGGATGGAGGGAGGAAGAGTATGGTTAGGTACCTGGATGGAGGGAGGAAGAGTATGGTTAGATACCTGGATGGAGGGAGGGAGAGTATGGTTAGGTACCTGGATGGAGGGAGGGAGAGTATGGTTAGGTACCTGGATGGAGGGAGGGAGAGTATGGTTAGGTACCTGGGATGAGGGAGGGAGAGTATGGTTAGGTACCTGGATGGAGGGAGGAAGAGTATGGTTAGATACCTGGATGGAGGGAGGAAGAGTATGGTTAGATACCTGGATGGAGGGAGGAAGAGTATGGTTAGGTACCTGGATGGAGGGAGGAAGAGTATGGTTAGGTACCTGGATGGAGGGAGGAAGAGTATGGTTCGATACCTGGATGGAGGAAGAGTATGGTTAGGTACCTGGATGGAGGGAGGAAGAGTATGGTTAGATACCTGGATGGAGGGAGGAAGAGTATGGTTAGATACCTGGATGGAGGGAGGAAGAGTATGGTTAGGTACCTGGATGGAGGGAGGAAGAGTATGGTTCGGTACCTGGATGGAGGGAGGAAGAGTATGGTTCGGTACCTGGATGGAGGGAGGAAGAGTATGGTTAGGTACCTGGATGGAGGGAGGAAGAGTATGGTTAGATACCTGGATGGAGGGAGGAAGAGTATGGTTAGATACCTGGATGGAGGGAGGAAGAATATGGTTAGGTACCTGGATGGAGGGAGGAAGAGTATGGTTAGGTACCTGGATGGAGGGAGGAAGAGTATGGTTAGATACCTGGATGGAGGGAGGAAGAGTATGGTTAGGTAACTGGATGGAGGGAGGAAGAGTATGGTTAGGTACCTGGATGGAGGGAGGGAGAGTATGGTTAGGTACCTGGATGGAGGGAGGAAGAGTATGGTTAGATACCTGGATGGAGGGAGGGAGAGTATGGTTAGATACCTGGATGGAGGGAGGAAGAGTATGGTTAGGTAACTGGATGGAGGGAGGGAGAGTATGGTTAGATACCTGGATGGAGGGAGGGAGAGGTTAGGTACCTGGATGGAGGGAGGGAGAGTTGGTTAGGTACCTGGATGGAGGGAGGAAGAGTATGGTTAGGTACCTGGATGGAGGGAGGAAGAGTATGGTTAGGTACCTGGATGGAGGGAGGAAGAGTATGGTTAGGTACCTGGATGGAGGGAGGAAGAGTATGGTTAGATACCTGGATGGAGGGAGGAAGAGTATGGTTAGGTACCTGGATGGAGGGAGGAAGAGTATGGTTAGGTACCTGGATGGAGGGAGGAAGAGTATGGTTAGGTACCTGGATGGAGGGAGGAAGAGTATGGTTAGGTACCTGGATGGAGGGAGGAAGAGTATGGTTAGGTACCTGGATGGAGGGAGGAAGAGTATGGTTAGGTACCTGGATGGAGGGAGGAAGAGTATGGTTAGGTACCTGGATGGAGGGAGGAAGAGTATGGTTAGGTACCTGGATGGAGGGAGGAAGAGTATGGTTAGATACCTGGATGGAGGGAGGAAGAGTATGGTTAGATACCTGGATGGAGGGAGGAAGAGTATGGTTAGATACCTGGATGGAGGGAGGAAGAGTATGGTTAGATACCTGGATGGTAGGAGGAAGAGTATGGTTAGGTACCTGGATGGAGGGAGGAAGAGTATGGTTAGATACCTGGATGGAGGGAGGAAGAGTATGGTTAGGTACCTGGATGGAGGGGTTAGATACCTGGATGGAGGGAGGAAGAGTATGGTTAGATACCTGGATGGAGGGAGGAAGAGTATGGTTAGGTACCTGGATGGAGGGAGGAAGAGTATGGTTAGGTACCTGGATGGAGGGAGGAAGAGTATGGTTAGATACCTGGATGGAGGGAGGAAGAGTATGGTTAGGTACCTGAATGGAGGGATGGGGGAGGAGAGTGGGAGTTTGGTTAGGATGGAGGGAGACAGGCAGGGAGGGAGGAGGAAGTTACCTGGGGGGAGGAAGGATGAGAAGGAGGAGGAAGAGTAAGGTCAGATAGCTGGATGAGGAGAGGAAGGGGACACATCAAAGAGGAGGAATCTTGAAGAAAGGAGGAGGAGGAGGAGGAAGAGTAAGGTCAGATAGCTGGATGAGCTGGATGAGGAGAGGAAGGAGACACATCAAAGAGGAGGAATCTTGAAGAAAGGAGGAGGAGGAAGAAGAGAGGAAGGGGCAGATTTGCATGAAAGAAAGAAGGGGTGAGGGGACTGTTGGGCTTCAAACAGCCCAGTGTAGAGAGGCTGGATGAAAGGACATGAAAGCCAGGTCCAGCTGACAGTAGTACTGAGAGGTGTTGGGCGGAGGGGTGTGTGTGTGTGTGTGTGTGTGTGTGTGTGTGTGTGTGTGTCTAAAAGGCTAAACTGATCCTATATCAGCAGCACTCCTACTCTGAGTCCCTTCGTGAAGACGGCCCTGATCCTTCAGGACAACCCAGCACAGCACTACAGCAGAGTCTAACTAACCTCAGGATAATCACCTTCCCACCCATCTCCTTACTACAGGATAATCCCCTTCCCATCCATCTCCTTACTACAGGATAATCACCTTCCCATCCATCTCCTTACTACAGGATAATCACCTTCCCATCCATCTCCTTACTACAGGATAATCACCTTCCCATCCATCTCCCTACTACAGGATAATCCCCTTCCCATCCATCTCCCTACTACAGGATAATCACCTTCCCATCCATCTCCTTACTACAGGATAATCACCTTCCCATCCATCTCCCTACTACAGGATAATCACCTTCCCATCCATCTCCCTACTACAGGATAATCCCCTTCCCATCCATCTCCCTACTACAGGATAATCACCTTCCCATCCATCTCCCTACTACAGGATAATCACCTTCCCATCCATCTCCTTACTACAGGATAATCCCCTTCCCATCCATCTTCTTACTCCTGTATTGTATTAGCTCAGTTACAGTGTGAATCTCTACCTCTGTAGGAACCAGGGTTCCCAGGTGGACTTGGTTTCTACCATACTTTCTCAGCATGAAGTCTTAAACCAACATATCATCTCTGGAAATCAGCTTGATGTGCAGTCAACGGGGCAAACCTTGATTAGCGAATAAATCCCACATTCGGTCAAACGCTTTCCTCCTACGTCCACTGTGATTGGCTCTTGAGACACCCACCCCCACATGAACCAGGATGAATCTGTGATTAACTGAAGCCGTCTGGGCACCAACACAGCAGGATGGAGACATAGGACAGGTTCAACCCCCCCACCTACCTCTTGGTGCTGCTGTGTTTGCGCTGGGTGCTGGTCAGTTGGTCCAGGACCAGGACTGGGCTGCAGAACAGGACACCACTGCGGCGGATCAGTCTCTGCTTCATGGCTGTCAGAGTGCTCCACTGCTGGACAAACCTCAGTACCTGGCCCGCACAGAGGGAGTCACGACACCGCTTTACACCTCAGTGCCTGACCCACACAGAGGGAGTCATGACACCGCTTTAAACCTCAGTACCTGGCCCACACAGAGGGAGTCACGACACCGCTTTAAACCTCAGTGCCTGACCCACACAGAGGGAGTCACGACACCGCTTTAAACCTCAGTACCTGGCCCACACAGAGGGAGTCACGACACCGCTTTACACCTCAGTGCCTGACTCACACAGAGGGAGTCACGACACCGCTTTAAACCTCAGTGCCTGACCCACACAGAGGGAGTCACGACACCGCTTTAAACCTCAGTGCCTGGCCCACACAGAGGGAGTCACGACACCGCTTTAAACCTCAGTACCTGGCCCACACAGAGAGAGTCACAACACCGCTTTACACCTCAGTGCCTGACCCACACAGAGGGAGTCACGACACCGCTTTAAACCTCAGTGCCTGACCCACACAGAGTCACATCAACACCGCTTTAAACCTCAGTACCTGGCCCGCACAGAGAGAGTCACGACACCGCTTTAAACCTCAGTGCCTGACCCACACAGAGAGAGTCACAACACCGCTTTAAACCTCAGTGCCTGGCCCACACAGAGAGAGTCACAACACCGCTTTAAACCTCAGTGCCTGGCCCACACAGAGAGAGTCACAACCCCGCTTTAAACCTCAGTGCCTGGCCCACACAGAGAGAGTCACGACACCGCTTTAAACCTCAGTGCCTGACTCACACAGAGTCACATCAACACCGCTTTAAACCTCAGTACCTGGCCCACACAGAGAGAGTCACGACACCGCTTTACACCTCAGTGCCTGACCCACACAGTCACATCAACACCACTTTAAACCTCAATATCTGGCCCACACAGAGGGAGTCACGACACCGCTTTAAACCTCAATATCTGGCCCACACAGAGAGTCACAACACCGCTTTAAACCTCAATATCTGGCCCACACAGAGAGAGTCACGACACCGCTTTAAACCTCAATATCTGGCCCACACAGAGAGAGTCACGACACCGCTTTAAACCTCAGTGCCTGACCCACACAGAGAGAGTCACAACACCGCTTTAAACCTCAGTACCTGGCCCACACAGAGAGAGTCACAACACCGCTTTAAACCTCAGTGCCTGGCCCACACAGAGAGAGTCACAACACCACTTTAAACCTCAGTGCCTGACCCACACAGAGTCACATCAACACCACTTTAAACCTCAGTGCCTGACCCACACAGATAGTCACTTCAACACCACTTTAAACCTCAGTGCCTGACCCACACAGAGTCACATCAACACCACTTTAAACCTCAGTGCCTGACCCACACATAGTCACATCAACACCACTTTAAACCTCAGTGCCTGACCCACACAGTCACATCAACACCACTTTAAACCCCAGTACCTGACCCACACAGATAGAGTCACAACACTGCTTTAAACCTCAGTGCCTGACCCACACAGATAGTCACTTCAACACCACTTTAAACCTCAGTGCCTGACCCACACAGATAGTCACATCAACACCACTTTAAACCTCAGTGCCTGACCCACACAGAGTCACATCAACACCACTTTAAACCTCAGTACCTGACCCACACAGATTGTTTGACTGCTTCAAAGTGACTAAGACACAATCTGTAATTAATTTTACAGCCAAACGGCAGCCACATTAAATGAAATGACCATTGAACAGTGCCTTTAAATGACTGAGCCTTTAAATGAAGGTGCCTTTAAATTAACATGCCTTTAAATAAATGACTGTGCCTTTAAAAATGTCTACCTCTAGGTGACAGCATCCCTGTAGTGACTACAGTGATGCCTACCTCTAGATGACAGCTTCCCTGTAGTGACTACAGTGATGTCTACCTCTAGGTGACAGCTTCCCTGTAGTGACTACAGTGATGTCTACCTCTAGGTGACAGCTTCCCTCCTGTGACTAGACTACAGTGATGTCTACCTCTAGGTGACAGCTTCCCTCCTGTGACTAGACTACAGTGTTGTCTACCTCTAGGTGACAGCTTCCCTCCTTTGACTAGACTCCAGTGTTGTCTACCTCTAGGTGACAGCTTCCCTGTAGTGACTACAGTGATGTCTACCTCTAGGTGACAGCTTCCCTCCTGTGACTACAGTGATGTCTACCTCTAGGTGACAGCTTCCCTCCTGTGACTACAGTGATGTCTACCACTAGGTGACAGCTTCCCTCCTGTGACTACAGTGATGTCTACCACTAGGTGACAGCTTCCCTCCTGCGACTTCAGTGTTGTCTACCTCTAGGTGACAGCTTCCCTCCTGCGACTACAGTGATGTCTACCTCTAGGTGACAGCTTCCCTCCTGTGACTACAGTGATGTCTACCTCTAGGTGACAGCTTCCCTCCTGTGACTACAGTGATGTCTACCTCTAGGTGACAGCTTCCCTCCTGTGACTACAGTGATGTCTACCACTAGGTGACAGCTTCCCTCCTGTGACTTCAGTGTTGTCTACCTCTAGGTGACAGCTTCCCTCCTGCGACTACATTGATGTCTACCTCTAGGTGACAGCTTCCCTCCTGTGACTACAGTGATGTCTACCTCTAGGTGACAGCTTCCCTCCTGTGACTACAGTGATGTCTACCTCTAGGTGACAGCTTCCCTCCTGTGACTACAGTGATGTCTACCACTAGGTGACAGCTTCCCTCCTGTGACTTCAGTGTTGTCTACCTCTAGGTGACAGCTTCCCTCCTGCGACTACAGTGATGTCTACCTCTAGGTGACAGCTTCCCTCCTGTGACTTCAGTGTTGTCTACCTCTAGGTGACAGCTTCCCTCCTGTGACTTCAGTGTTGTCTACCTCTAGGTGACAGCTTCCTCCTGTGACTACAGTGATGTCTACCACTAGGTGACAGCTTCCCTCCTGTGACTTCAGTGTTGTCTACCTCTAGGTGACAGCTTCCCTCCTGCGACTACAGTGATGTCTACCTCTAGGTGACAGCTTCCCTCCTGTGACTTCAGTGTTGTCTACCTCTAGGTGACAGCTTCCCTCCTGCGACTACAGTGATGTCTACCTCTAGGTGACAGCTTCCCTCCTGTGACTTCAGTGTTGTCTACCTCTAGGTGACAGCTTCCCTCCTGTGACTTCAGTGTTGTCTACCTCTAGGTGACAGCTTCCCTCCTGTGACTACAGTGATGTCTACCACTAGGTGACAGCTTCCCTCCTGTGACTTCAGTGTTGTCTACCTCTAGGTGACAGCTTCCCTCCTGCGACTACAGTGATGTCTACCTCTAGGTGACAGCTTCCCTCCTGTGACTTCAGTGTTGTCTACCTCTAGGTGACAGCTTCCCTCCTGCGACTACAGTGATGTCTACCTCTAGGTGACAGCTTCCCTCCTGTGACTACAGTGATGTCTACCTCTAGGTGACAGCTTCCCTCCTGTGACTACAGTGATGCCTACCTCTAGGTGACAGCTTCCCTCCTGTGACTAGACTACAGTGATGTCTACCTCTAGGTGACAGCCTCCCTCCTGTGACTAGACTACAGTGTTGTCTACCTCTAGGTGACAGCTTCCCTCCTGTGACTACAGTGATGTCTACCTCTAGGTGACAGCTTCCCTCCTGTGACTACAGTGATGCCTACCTCTAGGTGACAGCTTCCCTCCTGTGACTAGACTACAGTGATGTCTACCTCTAGGTGACAGCCTCCCTCCTGTGACTAGACTACAGTGTTGTCTACCTCTAGGTGACAGCTTCCCTCCTGTGACTAGACTCCAGTGTTGTCTCTGTGCGGGTCAAACAAACCGACCTGTGTCCTGTTCTCTCTGCGTCTGAAGGCTTCAGGCAGGTCCTCCCAGCTGTCCAGTTTAATGTCCAGAGGAATGAAATTCCAGTGCAGTGGACTGTCCTCCTGACGAAGGGAGAGACACAGAGGATAAGACACATTCACACACTTCAGCTGGGCATTGCAACCAGTTTAAAAAAAATAGATTTGTAAGCCAATTCCTCATACGTAATACTTTACATTTCACCCAGATTGACAAATCTGATCCCATTTTCATTTTGCAGTTGATTAAATCAATTTCTGAATAATGTGAGTGGCCTAGGATGAATCAAATCGGACATGATTTAAAAGGGTAAACCACGTCTGATTTATGCCTTAAAAGGGTATTGTTATGTTGAAGAAGGTAGATAGATGCTTATCCTTTGATGGTACATAAGAGATCTGTCACAGAAAGTATTACATTTACATTTCAATTGGTCACTCATATCAAAGACATATTGGACTACAGGTATTAAAGAGGGGAAATGAAGGAGTAGGAGAGAGGAGGAAGTGGAGAGAGGGGAAGGAGGAGGAAGAGGAGAGAGGGGAAGGAGGAGGAAGAGGAGAGAGGGGAAGGAGGAGGAGGGAGGAGGAAGAGGAGAGAGGGGAAGGAGGAGGAAGAGGAGAGAGGGGAAGGAGGAGGAGGGAGGAGGAAGAGGAGAGAGGGGAAGGAGGAGGAAGAAGAGAGAGGGGAAGGAGGACGAAGAGGAGAGGGGAAGGAGGAGGAGGGAGGAGGAAGAGGAGAAGTAAGAGGAGGATGAGAGGGGAAGGAGGAGAGAGGGGAAGATGGAGGCGAGAGGCAGAAGAGGAGGCGAGAGGGGACGAGGAGGCGAGAGGGGAAGAGGAGGCGAGAGGGGAAGAGGAGGCGAGAGGGGAAGAGGAGGCGAGAGGGGAAGAGGAGGCGAGAGGGGACGAGGAGGCGAGAGGGGAAGAGGAGGCGAGGGGGAAGAGGAGGCGAGAGGGGAAGAGGAGGCGAGAGGGGAAGAGGAGGCGAGAGGGGAAGAGGAGGCGAGAGAGGAAGAGGAGGCGAGAGGGGACTAGGAGGCTAGAGGGGAAAAGGAGGCGAGAGGGGACGAGGAGGCTAGAGGGGAAGAGGAGGCGAGAGGGGACGAGGAGGCTAGAGGGGACAAGGAGGCGAGAGGGGACAAGGAGGCTAGAGGGGACAAGGAGGCTAGAGGGGACGAGGAGGCTAGAGGGGACGAGGAGGCTAGAGGGGACGAGGAGGCTAGAGGGGATGAGGAGACGAGAGGGGACTAGGAGGCTAGAGGGGAAGAGGAGGCTAGAGGGGACGAGGAGACGAGAGGGGACTAGGAGGCTAGAGGGGAAGAGGAGGCGAGAGGGGACTAGGAGGCTAGAGGGGAAGAGGAGGCGAGAGGGGACTAGGAGGCTAGAGGGGAAGAGGAGGCTAGAGGGGACTAGGAGGCTAGAGGGGAAGAGGAGGCGAGAGGGGAAGAGGAAGGAGGAGTGTTGAGTACAGAGTAGCAGCATCGTCATGTACCTGGGAGTAAAGGTAGATACGCTCAGTGTTCCTGCTGGCGCAGAACTTCATGTTGGGGTACAGGGGGAGACTGGCCGTAGCATCACCATCAGGACTAAATACACTGTCTGTCTGGGCTGCAGGGAGGGAGAGGAGAAAGGTCACTACGGTCGAGGGGTGAGGCTCCCTAATGATGGCAATGCCTGCAAGAAAGGTCAACTGGTGGAAATCACACTCCATAATACATCTAGGAGGGACAGCCACAGTACACAGCAGCTTTAGATAGAACAGACAGGATATCTATCTAGGTGGAAGACAGCAGCTTTAGATAGAACAGACAGGATATCTATCTAGGTGACGACAGCAGCTTTAGATAGAACAGACAGGATATCTATCTAGGTGGAAGACAGCAGCTTTAGATAGAACAGACAGGATATCTATCTAGGTGGAAGACAGCAGATTTAGATAGAACAGACAGGATATCTATATAAGTGGAAGACAGCAGCTTTAGATAGAACAGACAGGATATCTATATAAGTGGATGACAGCAGCTTTAGATAGAACAGACAGGATATCTATCTAGGTGGAAGACAGCAGCTTTAGATAGAACAGACAGGATATCTATCTAGGTGGAAGACAGCAGATTTAGATAGAACAGACAGGATATCTATCTAGGTGGAAGACAGCAGCTTTAGATAGAACAGACAGGATATCTATCTAGGTGGAAGACAGCAGATTTAGATAGAACAGACAGGATATCTATCTAGGTGGATGACAGCAGCTTCAGATAGAACAGACAGGATATCTATCTAGGTGGATGACAGCAGCTTCAGATAGAACAGACAGGATATCTATCTAGGTGGATGACAGCAGCTTCAGATAGAACAGACAGGATATCTATCTAGGTGGAAGACAGCAGCTTCAGATAGAACAGACAGGATATCTATCTAGGTGGAAGACAGCAGCTTTAGTTAGAACAGACAGGATATCTATCTAGGTGGAAGACAGCAGCTTTAGATAGAACAGACAGGATATCTATGCCTCTCTGTCGTCTAGAATCCAATGCCTCTCTGTCGTCTAGAATCCAATGCCTCTCTGTCGTCTAGAATCCAATGCCTCTCTGTGGTCTAGAATCCAATGCCTCTCTGTCGTCTAGAATCCAATGCCTCTCTGTCGTCTAGAATCCAATGCCTCTCTGTGGTCTAGAATCCAATGCCTCTCTGTGGTCTAGAATCCTCTCCCTCTCTCGATGGGAAACGTGTTAACATTGTCAAAGCAAGTGAAGTAGATAATAATCAAAAAGTTAAATAAAACAATAAAAATGAGCAGTAAACATTTCTGTCATGTCTTGTTATGTCTGTTCCTGTCCTTTCTCTTCATTCTCTCTCTCTGCTGGTCTTTTTAGGTTACCTTCTCTGTCTCTCATTCCTCAGCTGTTCTACATCTGCCCTAACTAGCTCTTTCACTCTTCCCCACCTGTTCTCTCTTCCCCCTCTGATTAGGTCTCTATTTCTCTCTCTGTTCCTGCTACTTTCAGTGTCTGATTCTTGTTTGTGTTTTTTGATGCCAGAAGCAAGCTGTCGTCTCGTTTGCTTCCACCTTGTCCTGTCCTGTCGGAGTCTGCCTGGCAGGAGCATCCTGCACTATACTAACGTTCTTTTTGTTCCGCTGACAACATTGGAAGAGGATTTATGCCATTCCTGTATTTTCATTAAAGAACTCTGTTTTCTGTTAAAACCGCTTTTGGGTCTTCACTCAAGTTCATAACAGAAGAATCAGACCAAGAATGGACCCAGCGGCTCCGGACCCTTTTCACTCCGCCGTCGAGATCCAGGGAGCGATGCTAGGCAGACACGAGGAGGAATTGTCTGCTGCTCAACATGCCGTTGAGACCCTGGCCGTCCAAGTCTCCGACCTCACAAGACGGGTTCACCAACTCCACCTCGATCCACCGCCCACTTCCAGGGTTTCCGAGTCTCCGGAGCCCAGGATCAACAACCCGCCGTGTTACTCTGGGGAGCCCACTGAGTGCCGCTCATTCCTCACTCAGTGTGATGTGGTGTTCTCTCTCCAGCCCAACACTTACTCCAGGAGCGCAGCCCGCATCGCCTACGTCATTTCTCTCCTTACCGGACGGGCGCGTGAGTGGGGCACGGCAGTCTGGGAGGCGAGGGCTGAGTGTATTAACCAGTATCAGGACTTTAAGGAGGAGATGATACGGGTTTTTGACCGTTCTGTTTTTGGCGAGGAGGCTTCCAGGGCCCTGTCTTCCCTATGTCAGGGGAATAGATCCATAACGGATTATTCTATTGAGTTTCGCACTCTCGCTGCCTCTAGTGACTGGAACGAGCCGGCTTTGCTCGCTCGTTTTCTGGAGGGTCTCCACGTCGAGGTTAAGGATGAGATCCTCTCCCGGGAGGTTCCTTCCAGTCTGGACTCCTTAATAGCTCTCGCTATTCGCATAGAGCGACGGTTTGATCTTCGTCGCCGAGCTCGTGGAAAGGAGCTCACGTTCTCCGTTGCTCCCTCTCCACATCACTGCCACCTGCCGCATCACTGCCACCCTCCTCCGCCGGCTCGGATGCTGAGCCTATGCAGCTGGGGGGTATTCGCATCTCGGCCAAGGAGAGGGAACGGAGAATCACCAATCGCCTCTGTCTCTACTGCGGCTCCGCTGGTCATTTTGTCACCTCATGTCCAGTAAAAGCCAGAGCTCATCAGTAAGAGGAGGGCTACTGGTGAGCGCAACTACTCAGGCCTCTCCTTCTGGATCACGCACTACCTTTCCGGTCCATCTCCGCTGGCCCGGTTCATCTGCTTCCTGCAGTGCCTTGATAGACTCTGGGGCGGAGGGCTGTTTTATGGACGAGACCTGGGCTCGGGAACATGACATTCCTCTCAGACAGTTAGGGAGCCCAGGGCCTTGTTCGCTTTAGATGGTAGTTCTCTCCCCAAGATTCAGCGTGAGACGCTGCCTTTAACCCTCACTGTCTCTGGTAATCATAGCGAAACCATTTCTTTTTTAATTTTTCGTTCACCTTTTACACCTGTTGTTTTGGGTCATCCCTGGCTAGTGCGCCATAACCCTTCTATTAATTGGTCTAGTAATACTATCCTATCCTGGAATGTTTCTTGTCATGTGACCTGTTTAATGTCTGCTATCCCTCCTGTTTCCTCTGTCTCTTCTTCACAGGAGGAGCCTGGCGATTTGACAGGGGTGCCGGAGGAGTATCACGATCTGCGCACGGTGTTCAGTCGTTCCAAGGCCACTTCTCTCCCTCCACACCGGTCGTATGACTGTAGTATTGATCTCCTTCCGGGAACTACTCCCCCCGGGGTAGATTATACTCTCTGTCGGCTCCCGAACGTAAGGCTCTCGAGGATTATTTGTCGGTTTCGCTCGACGCCGGTACCATAGTCTCCTCCTCCTCCCCCGCCGGAGCGGGGTTTTTTTTTGTTCAGAAGAAGGACGGGTCCCTGCGCCCATGCGTGGATTATCGAGGGCTGAATGACATAACAGTTAAGAATCGTTATCCGCTTCCTCTTATGTCTTCAGCCTTCGAGATCCTGCAGGAGCCAGGTTTTTCACCAAATTGGACCTTCGTAACGCCTACCATCTCGTGCGCATCAGGGAGGGGACGAGTGGAAGACGGCGTTTAACACTCCGTTAGGGCACTTTGAATACCGGGTTCTTCCTTTCGGCCTCGTTAACGCTCCAGCTGTCTTTCAGGCACTAGTTAACGACGTCCTGAGAGACATGCTGAACATTTTTGTTTTCGTTTACATGGACGATATCCTGATTTTTTCACCGTCTCTCTCGATTCATGTTCAGCACGTGCGACGCGTCCTCCAGCGCCTTTTGGAGAACTGTCTTTATGTGAAGGCTGAGAAGTGCACTTTTCATGCCGCCTCTGTCCCTTTTCTCGGTTCCGTTATTTCCGCTGAGGGCATTAAGATGGATCCCGCTAAGGTCCAGGCTGTCATTGATTGGCCCGTTCCTAAGTCACGCGTCGAGCTGCAGCGCTTTCTGGGCTTCGCTAATTTCTACCGTCGTTTCATCCGTAATTTCGGTCAGGTGGCAGCTCCTCTCACAGCCCTTACTTCTGTTAAGACGTGCTTTAAGTGGTCCGTTTCCGCCCAGGAGCTTTTGATCTTCTTAAGAATCGTTTTACATCCGCACCTATTCTTGTTACACCTGACATCTCTAGACAGTTTGTTGTTGAGGTTGACGCGTCAGAGGTGGGCGTGGGAGCCATTCTTTCTCAGCGCTCTCTCTCTGACGGCAAGGTCCATCCTTGCGCGTTTTTCTCTCATCGCTTATCGCCGTCAGAACGTAACTATGATGTTGGTAATCGCGAACTGCTCGCCATCCGTTTAGCCCTAGGCGAATGGCGACAGTGGTTGGAGGGGGCGACCGTTCCTTTTGTCGTTTGGACTGACCATAGGAACCTTGAGTACATCCGTTCAGCCAAACGACTTAATGCGCGTCAGGCTCGTTGGGCTCTGTTTTTCGCTCGTTTCGAGTTTGTTATTTCTTATCGTCCGGGCTCAAAAAACACCAAACCTGATGCTTTATCTCGTCTCTTCAGTTCTTCTGAGGTCTCCACCGACCCCGAGGGGATTCTCCCTGACGGGCGTGTTGTCGGGTTGACTGTCTGGGGAATTGAGAGGCAGGTAAAGCAAGCACTCGCTCACACTCCGTCGCCGCGAGCTTGTCCTAGGAACCTTCTGTTCGTTCCCGTTCCTACTCGTCCGGCCGTTCTTCAGTGGGCCCACTCTGCCAAGTTAGCCGGCCACCCCGGCGTTCGGGGTACGCTCGCTTCCATTCGCCAGCGTTTCTGGTGGCCCACTCGGGAACGTGACGCGCGTCGATTTGTCGCCGCTTGTTCGGTCTGCGCGCAGACTAAATCTGGGAACTCTCCTCCTGCCGGCCGTCTCAGACCGCTTCCCATTCCCTCTCGACCGTGGTCTCACATCGCTTTAGATTTTATCACCGGACTGCCTTCATCAGCGGGGAAGACAGTTATTCTTACGGTTGTCGATAGATTCTCTAAGGCGGCTCATTTCATTCCTCTCGATAAGCTCCCTTCTGCTAAGGAGACGGCTCAGATCATTATCGAGAATGTTTTCCGAATTCATGGCCTTCCGTCTGACGTCGTTTCCGACAGAGGTCCGCAGTTCACGTCTCAATTTTGGAGGGAGTTTTGCCGTTTGATTGGGGCTTCCGTCAGTCTCGTCCGGCTTTCATCCCCAGTCTAACGGTCAAGCCGAACGGGCCAATCAGACTGTTGGTCGCATTTTACGCAGTCTTTCTTTTCGTAACCCTGCGTCTTGGTCAGAACAGCTCCCCTGGGCAGAGTACGCCCACAACTCGCTTCCCTCGTCTGCTACCGGTCTATCCCCTTTTCAGTGTAGCCTCGGGTACCAGCCTCCGCTGTTCTCATCTCAGCTCGCCGAGTCCTGCGTCCCCTCCGCTCAGGCTTTTGTCCAGCGTTGCGAGCGCACCTGGAAGGGGGTCAGGTCGGCACTTTGCCGTAATAGGGCGCAGACTGTGAGGGCCGCTAATAAGCGTAGGACCAAGAGTCCTAGATATTGTTGCGGTCAGAGAGTATGGCTCTCCACTCAGAACCTTCCCCTTAAGACAGCTTCTCGCAAGTTGGCCCCGCGGTTCATTGGTCCGTTCCGTATTTCCCAGGTCATTAATCCTGTCGCAGTGCGACTTCTTCTCCCAGCTATCTTCGTCGCGTTCACCCGGTCTTCCATGTCTCCTGTGTTAAGCCCGTTCTTCGCGCCCCCGCTCGTCCCTCCCCCCCCATCCTTGTCGAGGCGCACCCATCTACAGGGTTCGTAAGATTTTGGACATGCGCCCTCGGGGCCGTGGTCATCAGTACCTAGTGGATTGGGAGGGGTACGGTCCTGAGGAGAGGAGTTGGGTTCCCTCTCGGGACGTGCTGGACCGTTCGCTGATCGATGATTTCCTCCGTTGCCGCCAGGTTTCCTCCTCGAGTGCGCCAGGAGGCGCTCGGTGAGTGGGGGGGGTACTGTCATGTCTTGTTATGTCTGTTCCTGTCCTTTCTCTTCATTCTCTCTCTCTGCTGGTCTTTTTAGGTTACCTTCTCTGTCTCTCATTCCTCAGCTGTTCTACATCTGCCCTAACTAGCTCTTTCACTCTTCCCCACCTGTTCTCTCTTCCCCCTCTGATTAGGTCTCTATTTCTCTCTCTGTTCCTGCTACTTTCAGTGTCTGATTCTTGTTTGTGTTTTTTGATGCCAGAAGCAAGCTGTCGTCTCGTTTGCTTCCACCTTGTCCTGTCCTGTCGGAGTCTGCCTGGCAGGAGCATCCTGCACTATACTAACGTTCTTTTTGTTCCGCTGACAACATTGGAAGAGGATTTATGCCATTCCTGTATTTTCATTAAAGAACTCTGTTTTCTGTTAAAACCGCTTTTGGGTCTTCACTCAAGTTCATAACACATTTCACTCACAGAAGTTCCAAAATAATAAAGACATTTCAAATGTCATATTATGTTTATTTACAGTGTTATAATGATGTGGTAATGAAGACAGTGTTATAATGATGTGG
>NW_027000847.1:144881-148459 GCF_036934945.1 Oncorhynchus masou masou
CATTCTCCTCAGACTAGACTGCTGCCTGCCAAACAAGACATTCTCCTCAGACTAGACTACTGCCTGCCAAACAAGACATTCTCCTCAGACTAGACTGCTGCCTACCAAACAAGACATTCTCCTCAGACTGCTGCCTGCCAAACAAGACATTCTCCTCAGACTAGACTGCCGCCTGCCAAACAAGACATTCTCCTCAGACTAGACTACTGCCTGTCAAACAAGACATTCTCCTCAGACTAGACTACTGCCTGTCAAACAAGACATTCTCCTCAGACTAGACTACTGCCTGTCAAACAAGACATTCTCCTCAGACTAGACTGCTGCCTGTCAAACAAGACATTCTCCTCAGACTAGACTACTGCCTGTCAAACAAGACATTCTCCTCAGACTAGACTACTGCCTGTCAAACAAGACATTCCCCTCAGACTAGACTGCTGCCTGTCAAACAAGACATTCTCCTCAGACTAGACTACTGCCTGTCAAACAAGACATTCCCCTCAGACTAGACTGCTGCCTGTCAAACAAGACATTCTCCTCAGACTAGACTACTGCCTGTCAAACAAGACATTCTCCTCAGACTAGACTACTGCCTGTCAAACAAGACATTCCCCTCAGACTAGACTACTGCCTGTCAAACAAGACATTCTCCTCAGACTAGACTACTGCCTGTCAAACAAGACATTCTCCTCAGACTAGACTGCTGCCTGTCAAACAAGACATTCTCCTCAGACTAGAGCACTGCCTGCCAAACAAGACATTCTCCTCAGACTAGACTACTGCCTGTCAAACAAGACATTCTCCTCAGACTAGACTACTGCCTGCCAAACAAGACATTCTCCTCAGACTAGACTACTGCCTGTCAAACAAGACATTCTCCTCAGACTACTTCCTGCCAAACAAGACATTCTCCTCAGACTAGACTGCTGCCTGCCAAACAAGACATTCTCCTCAGACTACTTCCTGCCAAACAAGACATTCTCCTCAGACTAGACTACTTCCTGCCAAACAAGACATTCTCCTCAGACTAGACTACTTCCTGCCAAACAAGACATTCTCCTCAGACTAGACTGCTGCCTGCCAAACAAGACATTCTCCTCAGACTAGACTACTGCCTGTCAAACAAGACATTCTCCTCAGACTAGACTACTGCCTGTCAAACAAGACATTCTCCTCAGACTAGACTACTGCCTGCCAAACAAGACATTCTCCTCAGACTACTGCCTGCCAAACAAGACATTCTCCTGATGATTCTAAAAAAAAGTGATCTTTGTCAAAAGTCTGAATACAATATGCATTTATTTCCTAATGCTGTGACATAGTAGTGCTTATTTTCTCAGAGACGTGAAGTCCTAATACCATCAGAGTTGTTGTTCTGCCTCGGTTGCCATTACAGATCTGACGGCCTGGTAAATTCCCCTTCTAACATGCTGCCTGTGGTGCTGCAGTACCATAACAGAGAACCGGGTTTGTTCGCTGATTAGATATCAAACATTACACGCCTCAGTCAAGCATGACACGGAGAGGATTCTGTTAACGGATTGTGTGTGTGTGTGTGTGTGTGTGTGTATGTGTGTGTGTGTGCATGCGACAAAAAAAACAACACACAATTGTAATGGTGTGTTTGATCAGTCCTTGATGATCGAGCTAGTCTAGCATAGAAATACAATGTATGTTCTAGTGATCCTATTTCTATGATTGAGACAACCCTCCTCTAGTGTTGACAGACAGTCAGGTGCCTGTATAACATCCCCTACACCAGTGTTATTCAGATCTCACCTGGAGGCCCCGAGTACTGCTGCATTTCTGTTCTACCTGATAACTCTACTGAACATAAATGTTAAAGCAACCTGCAACCATTTCAACGATTTTACTGAGTTAAAGTTCATATAAGGAAATCAGTCATTTTAAATAAATTCATTAGGCCCTAATCTATGGATTTCACACGACTGGGCAGAGGCGCAGCCATGGGCCCAGCCACTGAGGAGCCAGGCCCAGCCACTGAGGAGCCAGGCCCACCCACTGAGGAGCCGGGCCCAGCCACTGAGGAGCCGGGCCCAGCCACTGAGGAGCCATGGGCCCACCCACTGAGGAGCCAGGCCCACCCACTGAGGAGCCAGGCCCACCCACTGAGGAGCCAGGCCCACCCACTGAGGAGCCAGGCCCAGCCACTGAGGAGCCAGGCCCACCCACTGAGGAGCCAGGCCCAGCCACTGAGGAGCCAGGCCCACCCACTGAGGAGCCAGGCCCACCCACTGAGGAGCCAGGCCCACCCACTGAGGAGCCAGGCCCACCCACTGAGGAGCCAGGCCCAGCCACTGAGGAGCCAGGCCCAGCCACTGAGGAGCCAGGCCCAGCCACTGAGGAGCCAGGCCCAGCCACTGAGGAGCCAGGCCCACCCACTGAGGAGCCAGGCCCACCCACTGAGGAGCCAGGCCCAGCCACTGAGGAGCCAGGCCCAGCCACTGAGGAGCCAGGCCCAGCCACTGAGGAGCCAGGCCCAGCCACTGAGGAGCCAGGCCCACCCACTGAGGAGCCAGGCCCACCCACTGAGGAGCCAGGCCCACCCACTGAGGAGCCAGGCCCACCCACTGAGGAGCCAGGCCCAGCCACTGAGGAGCCAGGCCCACCCACTGAGGAGCCAGGCCCAGCCACTGAGGAGCCAGGCCCAGCCACTGAGGAGCCAGGCCCACCCACTGAGGAGCCAGGCCCACCCACTGAGGAGCCAGGCCCAGCCACTGAGGAGCCAGGCCCAGCCACTGAGGAGCCAGGCCCAGCCAATCAGAATGAGTTTCCCCCACAGGGGTTTACTACAGAAAGACAAACTGCTCTGTTTCATCAGCCGTCCAGGGGGGGCTGGTCTCAGACGATCCCGCAGTGGAAGAGGCCGGATGTGGAGGTCCTGGGCTGGTGTGGTGACACGTGGTCTGCGGTTCTGAGGCTGCTTGGACGTATTGCCAAATTCTCTAGAATGTAGTTGGAGCCGGCTTCTGGTTGAGAAATTAACATTCAACTCTCTGGCAACAGCTCTGGTGGACATTCCTGCAGTCAGCAGGCCAAACACACACTCCCTCAAAATATCTGTGGCATTGTGTTGTGTGACAAAGCAGCACATTTAAGAGTGACCCTTTATTGTCCGCAGCACAAGGTGCACCTGTGTGATAATCATTCTTGATAGGTGGATGGATTATCTTGGCAAAGAGCAGCAACCCAGCCTTACAGAGCAACAACCCAGCCTTACAGAGCAACAACCCAGGCTTACAGAGCAGCAACCCAGCCTTACAGAGCAACAACCCAGCCTTACAGAGCAACAACCCAGCCTTACAGAGCAACAACCCAGCCTCACAGAGCAACAACCCAGCCTTACAGAGCAACAACCCAGCCTCACTGAGCAACAACCCAACCTTACAGAGCAACAACCCAACCTTACAGAGCAACAGCCCAGCCTTACAGAGCAACAGCCCAGCCTTACAGAGCAACAACCCAACCTTACAGAGCAACAGCCCAGCCTTACAGAGCAACAGCCCAGCCTTACAGAGCAACAGCCCAGCCTTACAGAGCAACAGCCCAGCCTTACAGAG
>NW_027000847.1:148959-216835 GCF_036934945.1 Oncorhynchus masou masou
CTCTGTAAGGCTGGGTTGTTGCTCTGTAAGGCTGGGTTGTTGCTCTGTAAGGCTGGGTTGTTGCTCTGTAAGGCTGGGTTGTTGCTCTGTAAGGCTGGGTTGTTGCTCTGTGAGGCTGGGTTGTTGCTCTGTAAGGCTGTTGGTTGTTGCTCTGTAAGGCTGGGTTGTTGCTCTGTAAGGCTGGGTTGTTGCTCTGTAAGGCTGGGTTGTTGCTCTGTGAGGCTGGGTTGTTGCTCTGTAAGGCTGGGTTGCTGCTCTGTAAGGCTGGGTTGTTGCTCTGTAAGGCTGGGTTGTTGCTCTGTAAGGCTGGGTTGTTGCTCTGTAAGGCTGGGTTGTTGCTCTGTAAGGCTGGGTTGTTGCTCTGTAAGGCTGGGTTGTTGCTCTGTAAGGCTGGGTTGCTGCTCTGTAAGGCTGGGTTGTTGCTCTGTGAGGCTGGGTTGTTGCTCTGTGAGGCTGGGTTGCTGCTCTGTAAGGCTGGGTTGTTGCTCTGTAAGGCTGGGTTGTTGCTCTGTAAGGCTGGGTTGTTGCTCTGTAAGGCTGGGTTGCTGCTCTGTAAGGCTGGGTTGCTGCTCTGTAAGGCTGGGTTGCTGCTCTGTAAGGCTGGGTTGTTGCTCTGTAAGGCTGGGTTGCTGCTCTGTAAGGCTGGGTTGCTGCTCTGTAAGGCTGGGTTGCTGCTCTGTAAGGCTGGGTTGTTGCTCTGTAAGCCTGGGTTGCTGCTCTGTGAGGCTGGGTTGTTGCTCTGTGAGGCTGGGTTGTTGCTCTGTAAGCCTGGGTTGTTGCTCTGTAAGGCTGGGTTGTTGCTCTTTGCCAAGATAATCTATCCACCTATCAAGAATGATTATCACACAGGTGCACCTTGTGCTGCGGACAATAAAGGGTCACTCTTAAATGTGCTGCTTTGTCACACAACACAATGCCACAGATATTTTGAGGGAGTGTGCGTTTGGCCTGCTGACTGCAGGAATGTCCACCAGAGCTGTTGCCAGAGAGTTGAATGTTAATTTCTCAACCAGAAGCCGGCTCCAACTACATTCTAGAGAATTTGGCAATACGTCCAAGCGGCCTCAGAACCGCAGACCACGTGTAACCACACCAGCCCAGGACCTCCACATCCGGCCTCTTCCACTGCGGGATCGTCTGAGACCAGCCCCCCCTGGACAGCTGATGAAACAGAGCAGTTTGTCTTTCTGTAGTAAACCCCTGTGGGGGAAACTCATTCTGATTGGCTGGGCCTGGCTCCTCAGTGGGTGGGCCTGGCTCCTCAGTGGCTGGGCCTGGCTCCTCAGTGGCTGGGCCTGGCTCCTCAGTGGCTGGGCCTGGCTCCTCAGTGGGTGGGCCTGGCTCCTCAGTGGCTGGGCCTGGCTCCTCAGTGGGTGGGCCTGGCTCCTCAGTGGGTGGGCCTGGCTCCTCAGTGGGTGGGCCTGGCTCCTCAGTGGCTGGGCCTGGCTCCTCAGTGGCTGGGCCTGGCTCCTCAGTGGCTGAGCCTGGCTCCTCATTGGGTGGGCATGGCTCCTCAGTGGCTGGGCCTGGCTCCTCAGTGGCTGGGCCTGGCTCCTCAGTGGCTGGGCATGGCTCCTCAGTGGCTGGGCATGGCTCCTCAGTGGCTGGGCCTGGCTCCTCAGTGGCTGGGCCTGGCTCAGTGGGGGGGCCTGGCTACTCAGTGGCTGGGCCTGGCTCCTCAGTGGGGGGGCCTGGCTCCTCATTGGGTGGGCATGGCTCCTCAGTGGCTGGGCCTGGCTCCTCAGTGGCTGGGCCTGGCTCCTCAGTGGCTGGGCCTGGCTCCTCAGTGGCTGGGCCTGGCTCCTCAGTGGCTGGGCGTGGCTCCTCAGTGGCTGGGCCTGGCTCCTCAGTGGCTGGGCCTGGCTCCTCAGTGGCTGAGCCTGGCTCCTCAGTGGCTGGGCCTGGCTCCTCAGTGGGTGGGCCTGGCTCCTCAGTGGGTGGGCCTGGCTCCTCAGTGGCTGGGCCTGGCTCCTCAGTGGCTGGGCCTGGCTCCTCAGTGGCTGGGCCTGGCTCCTCAGTGGCTGGGCCTGGCTCCTCAGTGGCTGGGCCTGGCTCCTCAGTGGCTGGGCCTGGCTCCTCAGTGGCTGGGCATGGCTCCTCAGTGGCTGGGCCTGGCTCCTCAGTGGGGGCCTGGCTACTCAGTGGCTGGGCCTGGCTCCTCAGTGGGGGGCCTGGCTCCTCATTGGGTGGGCATGGCTCCTCAGTGGCTGGGCCTGGCTCCTCAGTGGCTGGGCCTGGCTCCTCAGTGGCTGGGCCTGGCTCCTCAGTGGCTGGGCCTGGCTCCTCAGTGGCTGGGCGTGGCTCCTCAGTGGCTGGGCCTGGCTCCTCAGTGGCTGGGCCTGGCTCCTCAGTGGCTGGGCCTGGCTCCTCAGTGGGTGGGCCTGGCTCCTCAGTGGCTGGGCCTGGCTCCTCAGTGGCTGGGCCCATGGCTGCGCCTCTGCCCAGTCATGTGAAATCCATAGATTAGGGCCTAATAAATTTATTTAAAATGACTGATTTCCTTATATGAACTTTAACTCAGTAAAATCGTTGAAATGGTTGCAGGTTGCTTTAACATTTATGTTCAGTGGAGTTATCAGGTAGAACAGAAATGCAGCAGTACTCGGGGCCTCCAGGTGAGATCTGAATAACACTGGTGTAGGGGATTTTATACAGGCACCTGACTGTCTGTCAACACTAGAGGAGGGTTGTCTCAATCATACAAATAGGATCACTAGAACATACATTGTATTTCTATGCTAGACTAGCTTAATCATCAAGGACTGATCAAACACACCATTACAATTGTGTGTTTTTTTTTTTTGTCACACACACACACACACACACACAATCCGTTAACAGAATCCTCTCTGTGTCATGCTTGACTGAGGCGTGTTATGTTTGATATCTAATCAGCGAACAAACCCGGTTCTCTGTTATGGTACTGCAGCACCACAGGCAGCATGTTAGAAGGGGAATTTACCAGGCCGTCAGATCTGTAATGGCAACCGAGGCAGAACAACAACTCTGATGGTATTAGGACTTACATTTACATTTAAGTCATTTAGCAGACTTCACGTCTCTCAAAACATGACACTGTGATCACGGTCACCAAACAGGAAATGCTGAGAAAATAAGCACTACTATGTCACAGCATTAGGAAATAAATGCATATTGTATTCAGACTTTTGACAAAGATCACTTTTTTTTTAGAATCATCAGGAGAATGTCTTGTTTGACAGGCAGCAGTCTAGTCTGAGGAGAATGTCTTGTTTGGCAGGCAGCAGTCTAGTCTGAGGAGAATGTCTTGTTTGGCAGGCAGCAGTCTAGTCTGAGGAGAATGTCTTGTTTGGCAGGCAGTAGTCTAGTCTGAGGAGAACGTCTTGTTTGGTAGGCAGTAGTCTAGTCTGAGGAGAATGTCTTGTTTGGCAGGCAGTAGTCTGAGAAGAATGTCTTGTTTGGCAGGCAGTAGTCTAGTCTGAGGAGAACGTCTTGTTTGGTAGGCAGTAGTCTAGTCTGAGGAGAATGTCTTGTTTGGCAGGCAGATGTCTAGTCTGAGGAGAATGTCTTGTTTGGTAGGCAGCAGTAGTCTGAGGAGAATGTCTTGTTTAACAGGCAGTAGTCTAGTCTGAGGAGAATGTCTTGTTTGGTAGGCAGTAGTCTAGTCTGAGGAGAATGTCTTGTTTGGCAGGCAGTAGTCTAGTCTGAGGAGAATGTCTTGTTTGGTAGGCAGTAGTCTAGTCTGAGGAGAATGTCTTGTTTGGCAGGCAGCAGTCTGAGGAGAATGTCTTGTTTGGCAGGCGGCAGTCTAGTCTGAGGAGAATGTCTTGTTTGGTAGGCAGTAGTCTAGTCTGAGGAGAATGTCTTGTTTGGTAGGCAGCAGTAGTCTGAGGAGAATGTCTTGTTTAACAGGCAGTAGTCTAGTCTGAGGAGAATGTCTTGTTTGGTAGGCAGTAGTCTAGTCTGAGGAGAATGTCTTGTTTGGCAGGCAGTAGTCTAGTCTGAGGAGAATGTCTTGTTTGGCAGGCAGTAGTCTAGTCTGAGGAGAATGTCTTGTTTGGTAGGCAGTAGTCTAGTCTGAGGAGAATGTCTTGTTTGGCAGGCAGCAGTCTGAGGAGAATGTCTTGTTTGGCAGGCAGTAGTCTAGTCTGAGGAGAATGTCTTGTTTGGCAGGCAGTAGTCTAGTCTGAGGAGAATGTCTTGTTTGGTAGGCAGTAGTCTAGTCTGAGGAGAATGTCTTGTTTGGTAGGCAGCAGTAGTCTGAGGAGAATGTCTTGTTTGGCAGGCAGCAGTCTGAGGAGAATGTCTTGTTTGGCAGGCAGCAGTCTAGTCTGAGGAGAATGTCTTGTTTGACAGGCAGCAGTCTAGTCTGAGGAGAATGTCTTGTTTGACAGGCAGCAGTCTAGTCTGAGGAGAATGTCTTGTTTGGCAGGCAGCAGTCTAGTCTGAGGAGAATGTCTTGTTTGACAGGCAGCAGTCTGAGGAGAATGTCTTGTTTGGCAGGCAGTAGTCTAGTCTGAGGAGAATGTCTTGTTTGGCAAGCAGCAGTCTGAGGAGAATGTCTTGTTTGGCAGGCAGCAGTCTAGTCTGAGGAGAATGTCTTGTTTGACAGGCAGCAGTCTAGTCTGAGGAGAATGTCTTGTTTGGCAGGCAGCAGTCTAGTCTGAGGAGAATGTCTTGTTTGACAGGCAGCAGTCTGAGGAGAATGTCTTGTTTGGCAGGCAGTAGTCTAGTCTGAGGAGAATGTCTTGTTTGGCAGGCAGTAGTCTAGTCTGAGGGGAATGTCTTGTTTGACAGGCAGCAGTCTAGTCTGAGGAGAATGTCTTGTTTGGCAGGCAGCAGTCTAGTCTGAGGAGAATGTCTTGTTTGACAGGCAGCAGTCTAGTCTGAGGAGAATGTCTTGTTTGACAGGCAGTAGTCTAGTCTGAGGAGAATGTCTTGTTTGGCAGGCAGTAGTCTAGTCTGAGGAGAATGTCTTGTTTGGCAGGCAGCAGTCTAGTCTGAGGAGAATGTCTTGTTTGACAGGCAGTAGTCTAGTCTGAGGAGAATGTCTTGTTTGGCAGGCAGTAGTCTAGTCTGAGGGGAATGTCTTGTTTGACAGGCAGCAGTCTAGTCTGAGGAGAATGTCTTGTTTGGCAGGCAGCAGTCTAGTCTGAGGAGAATGTCTTGTTTGACAGGCAGCAGTCTAGTCTGAGGAGAATGTCTTGTTTGACAGGCAGTAGTCTAGTCTGAGGAGAATGTCTTGTTTGGCAGGCAGTAGTCTAGTCTGAGGAGAATGTCTTGTTTGGCAGGCAGCAGTCTAGTCTGAGGAGAATGTCTTGTTTGACAGGCAGCAGTCTAGTCTGAGGAGAATGTCTTGTTTGGCAGGCAGTAGTCTAGTCTGAGGAGAATGTCTTGTTTGGCAGGCAGTAGTCTAGTCTGAGGAGAATGTCTTGTTTGGCAGGCAGTAGTCTAGTCTGAGGAGAATGTCTTGTTTGGCAGGCAGTAGTCTAGTCTGAGGAGAATGTCTTGTTTGGCAGGCAGTAGTCTAGTCTGAGGAGAATGTCTTGTTTGGCAGGCAGCAGTCTAGTCTGAGGAGAATGTCTTGTTTGGCAGGCAGCAGTCTAGTCTGAGGAGAATTGAGCTGCAGTCTCTGGTCCCCTCAGCTCGTTAGTTGTAGGGGCTCGGCGTCGGGTGTTGGGAAATTCAGGTGACATTTGAGAAAGTCTATAAGAGGATGGCCTTTCAGAAAACAAACCTTACAATGGAAACACCATGAATTAGTCTGTTCGTTCCAGTTCTTCCCCTGTTCGTCCACAACAAAACAAAACACGTTCAGGATGTCACAATTTATCAAAGAAGGGGCCCATAATTGCCCACAGATGAAATTTGAGTTGAGAATCAGTTACATATTGATGGCCCGTATCCTGCTCATTCTCAACATATCAGCAGCATTTTATTAGTCTTCACCGTGTGTTACCAAGTAATGACAAGAATCTGTGTCTCTCAACAAGCAGCTGCTCACATTTGAATTCACACATTATTTTAGTGCCTGTGTGACGCATTGCTTCTCTGCTCCCCTAACAGATCGTTGAACTACTTACTGTAATCTTGGCCTTTGTACATTTCACTGAACACAACTGTACAAAACTAATCCGTGTGGTGGTACATGTTTTCTACACGGATATGAACTGTTAGGCTGCATGTACATCTATAAAGAACCTGGTTGTGTTTTCTCTTTTCCACCTCTCAGCTCCAGACACACAATCTACAGGTTCACCTGCTGTGTCCCCAGGCTCTAGGCCTGATCAGTCCACCCCTAGAGAACACCCTTGGATCGTCCTCTCTGGGTCGGACAGCGAGCGGGAGGACCCCCCCTGTCCTGGTCCTGCCTGTTCCGGGACAACTGAACCACAGACAGACGGTCAACAGAGAGAGCAGCAGGAGGAGAGACAGACAGACGGTCAACAGAGAGAGCAGCAGGAGGAGAGACAGACAGACGGTCAACAGAGAGAGCAGCAGGAGGAGAGACAGACAGACGGTCAACAGAGAGAGCAGGAGGAGGAGAGACAGACAGACGGTCAACAGAGAGAGCAGGAGGAGAGACAGACAGACGGTCAACAGAGAGAGCAGCAGGAGGAGAGACAGACAGACGGTCAACAGAGAGAGCAGGAGGAGAGACAGACAGACGGTCAACAGAGGGGGCAGGAGGAGGAGAAGCTCAAAGGCAAACAATCACCAGGAGAGGACCAGTCAGCCCCTCATGAGCACACTGATGGTAATCCAACTTTAATCCAACTTCCCTTTCCTGCTACCCTCCTTTCCTTCTTTCCTTCTACATATCTGGGGGATATTGTCTGGGGTGAATAGTCACCCATATGTTGTAATGCTGTAATGCTATGTGTCACTGAGGTAGTCATCAACATGCCGCCAGCTGCCTCCCTCCGTTGTGTGGTGATTGGGTAAGGGAGGGTGTGACATATTATTATAGTTAGTATTATTATAGAAGGGGATTGTTTCTTCTCTTCACAGCCTTATGGGATTTAAACTGGCTCTAAACTAAAGGTTCATGAAATTGGTTTTATTTTGTGTATTTTGCATTTACCTCAAGTTTTTAATTGCTTTTTAATTACTCTGAAAAACTCCATAAGAATGAGTCATATTATCCCTGTCTGTCTGTCTGTCTGTCTGTCTGTCTGTCTGTCTGTCTGTCTGTCTGTCTCTGTCTGTCTGTCTCTGTCTGTCTGTCTCTGTCTGTCTGTCTGTCTCTGTCTGTCTGTCTCTGTCTGTCGTCTGTCTGTCGTCTGTCTCTGTCTGTCTGTCGTCTGTCTCTGTCTGTCTGTCTCCTGTCTGTCTGTCTCTGTCTGTCTCTGTCTGTCTCTGTCTGTCTCTGTCTGTCTGTCTCTGTCTGTCTCTGTCTGTCTCTGTCTGTCTCTGTCTGTCTGTCTCTGTCTGTCTGTCTCTGTCTGTCTCTGTCTGTCTGTCGTCTGTCTGTCTCTGTCTGTCTCTGTCTGTCTGTCTCTGTCTGTCTGTCGTCTGTCTGTCTCTGTCTGTCTGTCGTCTGTCTGTCGTCTGTCTCCTGTCTGTCTGTCTCTGTCTGTCTGTCTGTCTCTGTCTGTCTGTCTCTGTCTGTCTCTGTCTGTCTGTCTCTGTGTCTCTGTCTGTCTCTGTCTGTCTCTGTCTGTCTGTCTCTGTCTGTCTCTGTCTGTCTGTCTCTGTCTGTCTCTGTCTGTCTGTCTGTCTCTGTCTGTCTCTGTCTGTCTGTCTCTGTCTGTCTGTCTCTGTCTGTCTGTCTCTGTCTGTCTCTGACTGTCTCTGTCTGTCTGTCTCTGTCTGTCTCTGTCTGTCTGTCTCTGTCTGTCTGTCTCTGTCTGTCTCTGTCTGTCTGTCGTCTGTCTCTGTCTGTCTCTGTCTGTCTGTCTCTGTCTGTCTCTGTCTGTCTGTCTGTCTCTGTCTGTCTCTGACTGTCTCTGTCTGTCTGTCTCTGTCTGTCTCTGTCTGTCTGTCTGTCTCTGTCTGTCTGTCTGTCTGTCTCTGTCTGTCTGTCTCTGTCTGTCTGTCTCTGTCTGTCTCTGTCTGTCTGTCTCTGTCTGTCGTCTGTCTGTCTGTCTCTGTCTGTCTGTCTCTGTCTGTCTCTGTCTGTCTCTGTCTGTCTCTGTCTGTCTGTCTCTGTCTGTCTCTGTCTGTCTGTCGTCTGTCTGTCTCTGTCTGTCTCTGTCTGTCTGTCTCTGTCTGTCTCTGTCTGTCTGTCTGTCTCTGTCTGTCTGACTGACTGTCTGTCTGTCTGTCTCTCTGTCTGTCTCTCTGTCTGTCTCTGTCTGTCTGTCTCTGTCTGTCGGTCTGTCTGTCTGTCTCTGTCTGTCTGTCTCAGACAGTCTGTCTCTGTCTGGGTCTGTCTGTCTCTGTCTGTCTCTGTCTGTCTGTCTCTGTCTGACAGTCTGTCTCTGTCTGTCTCTGTCTGTCTCTGTCTGTCTCTGTCTGTCTCTGTCTGTCTCTGTCTGTCTGTCTCTGTCTGTCTCTGTCTGTCTGTCTGTCTCTGTCTGTCTCTGTCTGTCTGTCTCTGTCTGTCTGTCTGTCTGTCTGTCTCTGTCTGTCTCTGTCTGTCTGTCTGTCTCTGTCTGTCTCTGTCTGTCTGTCTCTGTCTGTCTGTCTCTGTCTGTCTGTCTCTGTCTGTCTCTGTCTGTCTCTGTCTGTCTCTGTCTGTCTCTGTCTGTCTGTCTCTGTCTGTCTGTCTGTCTGTCTGTCTGTCTGTCTGTCTGGTCTGTCTCTGTCTGTCTGTCTCTGTCTGTCTCTGTCTGTCTGTCTCTGTCTCTGTCTCTGTCTGTCTCTGTCTGTCTCTGTCTGTCTCTGTCTGTCTCTGTCTGTCTCTGTCTGTCTCTGTCTGTCTCTGTCTGTCTCTACATGAATTAACACCCTCAACAGCACCAACCAGTTCCAGACACCCCAGAAATATGTCCAGAAAAAAATAACTGTGTTCTGTTAGTCCTGCCTTGTCTTGTCTTGTCTTTCCCATTCGGGACTTTTCCTGAAGCTCATTTAATGGCAGTTAATGGCCTTGTGTATGTCACTCACTTCTGATGGTGATGTGACACTAGTGGCTGGGTGTTCTATTTCCAGACAACGTTCTTCAGTCTCAGGGTTATTGGAACACTAGTGGCTGGGTGTTCTATTTCCAGACAGACGTTCTTCAGTCTCAGGGTTCATGTGGAACACTAGTGGCTGGGTGTTCTATTTCCAGACAGACGTTCTTCAGTCTCAGGGTTCATGTGGAACACTAGTGGCTGGGTGTTCTGTTTCCAGACAGGTCGTTCTTCAGTCTCAGGGTTCATGTGGAACACTAGTGGCTGGGTGTTCTATTTCCAGACTCGTTCTTCAGTCTCAGGGTTCTGGAACACTAGTGGCTGTTCTATTTCCAGACAGACTGTTCTTCAGTCTCAGGGTTCATGTGGAACACTAGTGGCTGGGTGTTCTATTTCCAGACACGTTCTTCAGTCTCAGGGTTCATGTGGAACACTAGTGGCTGGGTGTTCTATTTCCAGACAGACGTTCTTCAGTCTCAGGGTTCATGTGGAACACTGTGGCTGGGTGTTCTATTTCCAGACTGTCTTCAGTCTCAGGGTTCATGTGGAACACTGTCTGTTCTATTTCCAGACAGACGTTCTTCAGTCTGTAAATAACATAGTGGCTGGGTGTTCTATTTCCAACAGCGTTCTTCATCTCAGGGTTCATGTGGAACACTAGTGGCTGGGTGTTCTATCTCCAGACAGAAATGTCTCAGGGTTCATGTGGAACACTAGTGGCTGGGTGTTCTATTTCCAGACCTTTCTTGTCTCAGGGTTCATGTGGAACACTAGTGGCTGGGTGACTATTTCCAGACAGACGTTCTTCATCTCAGGGTTCATGTGGAACACTAGTGGCTGGGTGTTCTATTTCCAGACAGACGTTCTTCAGTCTCAGGGTTGATGTGGAACACTAGTGGCTGGGTGTTCTATTTCCAGACAGACGTTCTTCAGTCTCAGGGTTCATGTGGAACACTAGTGGCTGGGTGTTCTATTTCCAGACAGACGTTCTTCAGTCTCAGGGTTCATGTGGAACACTAGTGGCTGGGTGTTCTATCTCCAGACAGACGTTCTTCAGTCTCAGGGTTCATGTGGAACACTAGTGGCTGGGTGTTCTATTTCCAGACAGACGTTCTTCAGTCTCAGGGTTCATGTGGAACACTGCAGTGGACCAATAAAAGTGACCTATGGGGTTTGGAGCGGCTTAATGAGAGAGAGGGAGAGACTCGGTGAGCAGAGCCTTGCTGTTGAGAAAGGGTTTGGAGCGGCTTAATGAGAGAGAGGGAGAGACTCGGTGAGCAGAGCCTTGCTGTTGAGAAAGGGTTTGGAGCGGCTTAATGAGAGAGAGATGGAGAGACTCGGTGAGCAGAGCCTTGCTGTTGAGAAAGGGTTTGGAGCGGCTTAATGAGAGAGAGCATTGGAGAGACTCGGTGAGCAGAGCCTTGCTGTTGAGAAAGGGTTTGGGCGGCTTAATGAGAGAGAGATGGAGAGACGACAGAGCAGGCCTTGCTGTTGAGAAGAGGCCGCTGTAGGCAGACCTGGCTCTCGAGAGAGACTCTGCCCACAAAATGAGGTGGAAACTGAGCTGCACTTCCTAACCTCCTGCCCAATGTATGACCATATTAGAGACACATATTTCCCTCAGATTACACAGATCCACAAAGAATTCCAAAACCAATTGGAATTTCACAGATAAAGGGAGTTTCTAACACAGTGTGACATCACTGCAGCAAGATGTGTGACCTGTTGCCACAAGAAAAGGTCAACCAGTGAAGAACAAACACCATTGTAAATACAACCCATATTTATGCTTATTTTCCCTTTTGTACTTTAACCATTACCACATCATCAAATCAAATCAAATCAAATTTATTTATATAGCCCTTCGTACATCAGCTGATATCTCAAAGTGCTGTACAGAAACCCAGCCTAAAACCCCAAACAGCAAGCAATGCAGGTGTAGAAGCACGGTGGCTAGGAAAAACTCCCTAGAAAAGCCAAAACCTAGGAAGAAACCTAGAGAGGAACCAGGCTATGTGGGGTGGCCAGTCCTCTTCTGGCTGTGCCGGGTAGAGATTATAACAGAACATGGCCAAGATGTTCAAATGTTCATAAATGACCAGCATGGTCGAATAATAATAAGGCAGAACAGTTGAAACTGGAGCAGCAGCACGGCCAGGTGGACTGGGGACAGCAAGGAGTCATCATGTCAAGTAGTCCTGGGGCATGGTCCTAGGGCCGCGGTTCAGTTGAAACTGGAGCAGCAGCACGGCCAGGTGGACTGGGGACAGCAAGGAGTCATCATGTCAGGTAGTCCTGGGGCATGGTCCTAGGGCTCAGGTCCTCCGAGAGAGAGAAGGAGAGAATTAGAGAACGACACTTAGATTCACACAGGACACCGAATTGGACAGGAGAAGTACTCCAGATATAACAAACTGACCCCAGCCCCCGACACATAAACTACTGCAGCATAAATACTGGAGGCTGAGACAGGAGGGGTCAGGAGACACTGTGGCCCCACCCGAGGACACCCCCGGACAGGGCCAAACAGGAAGGATATAACCCCACCCACTATGCCAAAGCACAGCCCCCACACCACTGGAGGGATATCTTCAACCACCAACTTACCATCCTGAGACAAAGCTGAGTATAGCCCGCAAAGATCTCCGCCACGGCACAACCCAAGGGGCGCCAACCCAGACAGGATGACCACATCAGTGAATCAACCCACTCAGGTGACGCACCCCCTCCAGGGACGGCATGAGAGAGCCCCAGCAAGCCAGTGACTCAGCCCCGTAATAGGGTTAGAGGCAGAGAATCCCAGTGGAAAGAGGGGAACCGGCCAGGCAGAGACAGCAAGGGTGGTTCGTTGCTCCAGAGCCTTTCCGTTCACCTTCCCACTCCTGGG
The DNA here is from genome assembly GCF_036934945.1 of Oncorhynchus masou masou. NCBI lineage: Eukaryota > Metazoa > Chordata > Actinopteri > Salmoniformes > Salmonidae > Oncorhynchus > Oncorhynchus masou. The sequence goes on from NW_027000847.1 coordinate 160,885, forward strand.
CCAGACTACACTCAATCATATGACCCACTGAAGAGATGAGTCTTCAGTAAAGACTTAAAGGTTGAGACCGAGTTTGCGTCTCTGACATGGGTAGGCAGACCGTTCCATAAAAATGGAGCTCTATAGGAGAAAGCCCTGCCTCCAGCTGTTTGCTTAGAAATTCTAGGGACAATTAGGAGGCCTGCGTCTTGTGACCGTAGCGTACGTGTAGGTATGTACGGCAGGACCAAATCAGAGAGATAGGTAGGAGCAAGCCCATGCAATGCTTTGTAGGTTAGCAGTAAAACCTTGAAATCAGCCCTTGCTTTGACAGGAAGCCAGTGTAGGGAGGCTAGCACTGGAGTAATATGATCAAATTTTTTGGTTCTAGTCAGGATTCTAGCAGCCGTATTTAGCACTAACTGAAGTTTATTTAGTGCTTTATCCGGGTAGCCGGAAAGTAGAGCATTGCAGTAGTCTAACCTAGAAGTGACAAAAGCATGGATTAATTTTTCTGCATCATTTTTGGACAGAAAGTTTCTGATTTTTGCAATGTTACGTAGATGGAAAAAAGCTGTCCTTGAAATGGTCTTGATATGTTCTTCAAAAGAGAGATCAGGGTCCAGAGTAACGCCGAGGTCCTTCACAGTTTTATTTGAGATGACTGTACAACCATTAAGATTAATTGTCAGATTCAACAGAAGATCTCTTTGTTTCTTGGGACCTAGAACAAGCATCTCTGTTTTATCCGAGTTTAAAAGTAGAAAGTTTGCTGCCATCCACTTCCTTATGTCTGAAACACATGCTTCTAGCGAGGGCAATTTTGGGGCTTCACCATGTTTCATTGAAATGTACAGCTGTGTATCATCCGCATAGCAGTGAAAGTTAACATTATGTTTTCGAATAACATCCCCAAGAGGTAAAATATATAGTGAAAACAACAGCGGTCCTAAAACGGAACCTTGAGGAACACCGAAATTTACAGTTGATTTGTCAGAGGACAAACCATCCACAGAGACAAACTGATATCTTTCCGACAGATAAGATCTAAACCAGGCCAGAACTTGTCCGTGTAGACCAATTGGGGTTTCCAATCTCTCCAAAAGAATGTGGTGATCGATGGTATCAAAAGCAGCACTAAGGTCTAGGAGCACGAGGACAGATGCAGAGCCTCGGTCCGATGCCATTAAAATGTCATTTACCACCTTCACAAGTGCCGTCTCAGTGCTATGATGGGGTCTAAAACCAGACTGAAGCATTTCATATACATTGTTTGTCTTCAGGAAGGCAGTGAGTTGCTGAGCAACAGCCTTTTCTAAGATTTTTGAGAGGAATGGAAGATTCGATATAGGCCGATAGTTTTTTATATTTTCTGGGTCAAGGTTTGGCTTTTTCAAGAGAGGCTTTATTACTGCCACTTTTAGTGAGTTTGGTACACATCCGGTGGATAGAGAGCCGTTTATTATGTTCAACATAGGAGGGCCAAGCACAGGAAGCAGCTCTTTCAGTAGTTTAGTTGGAATAGGGTCCAGTAAGCAGCTTGAAGGTTTAGAGGCCATGATTATTTTCATCATTGTGTCAAGAGATATAGTACTAAAACACTTGAGCGTCTCTCTTGATCCTAGGTCCACGCAGAGTTGTGCAGACTCAGGACAACTGAGCTTTGAAGGAATACGCAGATTTAAGGAGGAGTCTGTAATTTGCTTTCTAATAATCATAATTTTTCCTCAAAGAAGTTCATGAATTTATCACTGCTAAAGTGAAAGTCATCCTCTCTTGGGGAATGCTGCTTTTTAGTTAGCTTTGCGACCGTATCAAAAAGGAATTTTGGATTGTTCTTATTGTCCTCAATTAAGTTAGAAAAATAGGATGATCGAGCAGCAGTAAGGGCTCTTCGGTACTGCACGGTACTGTCTTTCCAAGCTAGACGGAAGACTTCCAGTTTGGTGTGGCGCCATTTCCGTTCCAATTTTCTGGAAGCTTGCTTCAGAGCTCGGGTATTTTCTGTGTACCAGGGAGCTAGTTTCTTATGAGAAATGTTTTTAGTTTTTAGGGGTGCAACTGCATCTAGGGTATTGCGCAAGGTTAAATTGAGTTCCTCAGTTAGGTGGTTAACTGATTTTTGTCCTCTGGTGTCATTGGGTAGACAGAGGGAATCTGGAAGGACATCAAGGAATCTTTGTGTTGTCTGTGAATTTATAGCACGACTTTTGATGTTCCTTGGTTGGGGTCTGAGCAGATTATTTGTTGCAATTGCAAACGTAATAAAATGGTGGTCCGATAGTCCTGGATTATGAGGAAAAACATTAAGATCCACAACATTTATTCCATGGGACAAAACTAGGTCCAGCGTATGACTGTGACAGTGAGTGGGTCCAGAGACATGTTGGACAAAACCCACTGAGTCGATGATGGCTCCACATCATTATAACACTGTCTTCATTACCACATCATTATAACACTGTCTTCATTACCACATCATTATAACACTGTCTTCATTACCACATCATTATAACACTGTCTTCATTACCACATCATTATAACACTGTCTTCATTACCTCTTCATTACCACATCATTATAACACTGTCTTCATTATCACATCATTATAACACTGTCTTCATTACCACATCATTATAACACTGTCTTCATTACATCATTATAACACATCATTATAACATTCATTACCACATCATTATAACACTCTTCATTACCACATCATTATAACACTGTCTTCATTATCACATCATTATAACACTGTCTTCATTACCACATCATTATAACACTGTCTTCATTACCACATCATTACAACACTGTCTTCATTACCACATCATTACAACACTGTCTTCATTACCACATCATTACAACACTGTCTTCATTACCACATCATTATAACACTGTATATAAACATAATATGACATTTGAAATGTCTTTATTATTTTGGAACTTCTGTGAGTGAAATGTTTACTGCTCATTTTTATTGTTTTATTTAACTTTTTGATTATTATCTACTTCACTTGCTTTGACAATGTTAACACGTTTCCCATCGAGAGAGGGAGAGGATTCTGGACGACAGAGAGGCATTGGATTCTAGACGACAGAGAGGCATTGGATTCTAGACGACAGGGAGGCATTGGATTCTAGACGACAGAGAGGCATTGGATTCTAGACGACAGAGAGGCATTGGATTCTAGACGACAGAGAGGCATTGGATTCTAGACGACAGAGAGGCATTGGATTCTAGACCACAGAGAGGCATTGGATTCGGGACCACAGGGGGGCATTGGATTCTGGACGACAGAGAGGCATTGGATTCTGGACGACAGAGAGGCATTGGATTCTGGACGACAGAGAGGCATTGGATTCTAGACCACAGAGAGGCATTGGATTCTGGACCACAGAGAGGCATTGGATTCTAGACGACAGAGAGGCATTGGATTCTAGACGACAGAGAGGCATTGGATTCTAGACGACAGAGAGGCATTGGATTCTAGACGACAGAGAGGCATTGGATTCTAGACGACAGAGAGGCATTGGATTCTAGACGACAGAGAGGCATTGGATTCTAGACGACAGAGAGGCATTGGATTCTAGACGACAGAGAGGCATTGGATTCTGGACGACAGAGAGGCATTGGATTCTAGACGACAGAGAGGCATTGGGTTCTAGACGACAGAGAGGCATTGGATTCTGGACCACAGAGAGGCATTGGATTCTAGACAACAAAGAGGCATAGATATCCTGTATGTTCTAGCTAAAGCTGCTGTCTTCCACCTAGATAGATATCCTGTCTGTTCTATCTAAAGCTGCTGTCTTCCACCTAGATAGATATCCTGTCTGTTCTATCTAAAGCTGCTGTCTTCCACCTAGATAGATATCCTGTCTGTTCTATCTAAAGCTGCTGTCATCACCTAGATAGATATCCTGTCTGTTCTATCTAAAGCTGCTGTCTTCCACCTATATAGATATCCTGTCTGTTCTAGCTAAAGCTGCTGTCTTGCACCTAGATAGATATCCTGTCTGTTCTATCTAAAGCTGCTGTCATCACCTAGATAGATATCCTGTCTGTTCTATCTAAAGCTGCTGTGTACTGTGGCTGTCCCTCCTAGATGTATTATGTAGTGTGATTTCCACCAGTTGACCTTTCTTGCAGGCATTGCCATCATTAGGGAGCCTCAGCCCTCGACCGTAGTGACCTTTCTCCTCTCCCTCCCTGCAGCCCAGACAGACAGTGTATTTATCCTGATGGTGATGCTACGGCCAGTCTCCCCCTGTACCCCAACATGAAGTTCTGCGCCAGCAGGAACACTGCGTATCTACCTTTACTCCCAGGTACATATCGATGCTGCTTCTGTACTAAACTCCTCCTTCCTCTTCCCCTCTCACCTAGATCGATATCCTCTTCCCCTCTAGCCTAAAGCTCGCCTCCTCTTCCCCTCTAGCCTCCTCGTCCCCTCTAGCCTCCTCTTCCCCTCTCGATATCCTCTTCCCCTCTCGCCTCCTCGTCCCCTCTAGCCTCCTCTTCCCCTCTAGCCTCCTCTTCCCCTCTAGCCTCCTCTTCCCCTCTAGCCTCCTCTTCCCCTCTAGCCTCCTCGTCCCCTCTAGCCTCCTCGTCCCCTCTAGCCTCCTCGTCCCCTCTAGCCTCCTCGTCCCCTCTAGCCTCCTCGTCCCCTCTAGCCTCCTCGTCCCCTCTAGCCTCCTTGTCCCCTCTCGCCTCCTCTTCCCCTCTCGCCTCCTCTTCCCCTCTCGCCTCCTCTTCCCCTCTAGCCTCCTCTTCCCCTCTAGTCTCCTCTTCCCCCTCTCGCCTCCTCGTCCCCTCTCGCCTCCTCTTCCCCTCTAGCCTCCTCGTCCCCTCTAGCCTCCTCGTCCCCTCTAGCCTCCTCGTCCCCTCTAGCCTCCTCGTCCCCTCTAGCCTCCTCGTCCCTCTAGCCTCCAGTCCCCTCTAGCCTCCTCGTCCCCTCTAGCCTCCTCGTCCCCTCTCGCCTCCTCGTCCCCTCTCGCCTCCTCGTCCCCTCTCGCCTCCTCGTCCCCTCTCGCCTCCTCTTCTGCCTCTAGCCTCCATCTTCCCTCTCTCCTCCTTCCCTCTCATCCTCCTCTTACTTCTCCTCTTCCTCCTCCCTCCTCCTCCTTCCCCTCTCTCCCTTCCTCCTCCTTCCCCCTCTCCTGATCCTCCTAGTCCCCTCCTTCCCCTCTCTCCTCTTCCCCTCCCTCCTCCTCCTCCTCCTCCTTCCCCTCCTTCTTCCTCCTCCTTCCCTCCTCCTCTTCCTCCTCCCTCCTCCTCCTTCCCCTCTCTCCTCTTCCTCCTTCCTCCTCCTTCCCCTCTCTCCTCTTCCTCCTCCTTCCCTCTCTCCTCTTCCTCCTCCCTCCTCCTCCTTCCCCTCTCTCCTCTTCCTCCTCCCTCCTCCCATTCCCCTCCCTCCTCCCTCCTCCTCATTCCCCTCTCTCCTCTTCCTCCTCCTTCCCTCTCTCCCTTCCTCCTCCCTCCTCCTCCTTCCCCTCTCTCCTCTTCCTCCTCCTTCCCCTCTCCTCTTCCTCCTCCCTCCTCCTCCTTCTTCCCCTCTCTCCTCTTCCTCCTCCTTCCCTCTCTCCTCTTCCTCCTCCCTCCTTCCCCTCTCTCCTCTTCCTCCTCCTTCCCCTCTCTCCTCTTCCTCCTCCCTCCTCCTCCTTCCCCTCTCTCCTCTTCCTTCCCCTCTCTCCTCTTCCTCCTCCTTCCCCTCTCTCCTCTTCCTCCTCCCTCCTCCTCTTCCCCTCTCTCCTTCTCCTCTTCCCTCTCTCCTCTTCCTCCTCCTTCCCCTCTCTCCCTCCCTCCTCCTCTCTCCTACTCCTCTTCCTCCTCCTCCTTCCCCTCTCTCCTCTTCCTCCTCCTTCCCCTCTCTCCACCTCCTCCTCTCTCCTACTCCTTCATTTCCCCTCTTTAATACCTGTAGTCCAATATGTCTTTGATATGAGTGACCAATTGAAATGTAAATGTAATACTTTCTGTGACAGATCTCTTATGTACCATCAAAGGATAAGCATCTATCTACCTTCTTCAACATAACAATACCCTTTTAAGGCATAAATCAGACGTGGTTTACCCTTTTAAATCATGTCCGATTTGATTCATCCTAGGCCACTCACATTATTCAGAAATTGATTTAATCAACTGCTAAATGAAAATGGGAGCAGATTTGTCAATCTGGGTGAAATGTAAAGTATTACGTATGAGGAATTGGCTTACAAATCTATTTTTTTTAAACTGGTTGCAATGCCCAGCTGAAGTGTGTGAATGTGTCTTATCCTCTGTGTCTCTCCCTTCGTCAGGAGGACAGTCCACTGCACTGGAATTTCATTCCTCTGGACATTAAACTGGACAGCTGGGAGGACCTGCCTGAAGCCTTCAGACGCAGAGAGAACAGGACACAGGTCGGTTTGTTTGACCCGCACAGAGACAACACTGGAGTCTAGTCACAGGAGGGAACCTGACACCTAGAGGTAGACAACACTGGAGTCTAGTCACAGGAGGGAAGCTGTCACCTAGAGGTAGACAACACTGTAGTCACAGGAGGGAAGCTGTCACCTAGAGGTAGGCATCACTGTAGTCACAGGAGGGAAGCTGTCACCTAGAGGTAGACAACACTGGAGTCTAGTCACAGGAGGGAAGCTGTCACCTAGAGGTAGGCATCACTGTAGTCACAGGAGGGAAGCTGTCACCTAGAGGTAGACATCACTGTAGTCACAGGAGGGAAGCTGTCACCTAGAGGTAGACATCACTGGAGTCTAGTCACAGGAGGGAAGCTGTCACCTAGTGGTAGACATCACTGTAGTCACAGGAGGGAAGCTGTCACCTAGAGGTAGACATCACTGTAGTCACAGGAGGGAAGCTGTCACCTAGAGGTAGACAACACTGGAGTCTAGTCACAGGAGGGAAGCTGTCACCTAGAGGTAGGCATCACTGTAGTCACAGGAGGGAAGCTGTCACCTAGAGGTAGACATCACTGTAGTCACAGGAGGGAAGCTGTCACCTAGAGGTAGACATCACTGGAGTCTAGTCACAGGAGGGAAGCTGTCACCTAGAGGTAGACAACACTGGAGTCTAGTCACAGGAGGGAAGCTGTCACCTAGAGGTAGACAACACTGTAGTCTAGTCACAGGAGGGAAGCTGGCACCTAGAGGTAGACATCACTGGAGTCTAGTCACAGGAGGGAAGCTGTCACCGAGAGGTAGACATCACTGTAGTCACAGGAGGGAAGCTGTCACCTAGAGGTAGACATCACTGTAGTCACAGGAGGGAAGCTGTCACCTAGAGGTAGACATCACTGTAGTCACTACAGGGAAGCTGTCACCTAGAGGTAGACATTTTTAAAGGCACAGTCATTTATTTAAAGGCATGTTAATTTAAAGGCACCTTCATTTAAAGGCTCAGTCATTTAAAGGCACTGTTCAATGGTCATTTCATTTAATGTGGCTGCCGTTTGGCTGTAAAATTAATTACAGATTGTGTCTTAGTCACTTTGAAGCAGTCAAACAATCTGTGTGGGTCAGGTACTGAGGTTTAAAGTGGTGTTGATGTGACTCTGTGTGGGTCAGGCACTGGGGTTTAAAGTGGTGTTGATGTGACTATCTGTGTGGGTCAGGCACTGAGGTTTAAAGTGGTGTTGAAGTGACTATCTGTGTGGGTCAGGCACTGAGGTTTAAAGCAGTGTTGTGACTATCTGTGTGGGTCAGGTACTGGGGTTTAAAGTGGTGTTGATGTGACTATCTGTGTGGGTCAGGTACTGGGGTTTAAAGTGGTGTTGTGACTCTTATCTGTGTGGGTCAGGCACTGAGGTTTAAAGTGGTGTTGTGACTCTATCTGTGTGGGTCAGGCACTGAGGTTTAAAGTGGTGTTGTGACTATCTGTGTGGGTCAGGCACTGAGGTTTAAAGTGGTGTTGTGACTATCTGTGTGGGTCAGGCACTGAGGTTTAAAGTGGTGTTGTGACTCTATCTGTGTGGGTCAGGTACTGGGGTTAAAGTGGTGTTGATGTGACTCCGTGTGGGTCAGGCACTGAGGTTTAAAGCGGTGTTGTGACTCTATCTGTGTGGGTCAGGCACTGAGGTTTAAAGCGGTGTCGTGACACTCTCTGTGTGGGCCAGATATTGAGGTTTAAAGCGGTGTCGTGACACTCTCTGTGTGGGCCAGATATTGAGGTTTAAAGCGGTGTTGTGACTCCCTCTGTGTGGGCCAGATATTGAGGTTTAAAGCGGTGTCGTGACTCTCTCTGTGTGGGCCAGATATTGAGGTTTAAAGCGGTGTCGTGACTCTCTCTGTGTGGGCCAGATATTGAGGTTTAAAGCGGTGTTGTGACTCCCTCTGTGTGGGCCAGATATTGAGGTTTAAAGCGGTGTCGTGACTCTCTCTGTGTGGGCCAGATATTGAGGTTTAAAGCGGTGTCGTGACTCTCTCTGTGTGGGCCAGATATTGAGGTTTAAAGCGGTGTCGTGACTCTCTCTGTGTGGGCCAGGTACTGAGTTTTAAAGCGGTGTTGTGACTCTCTCTGTGTGGGCCAGATATTGAGGTTTAAAGCGGTGTTGTGACTCCCTCTGTGTGGGCCAGGTACTGAGGTTTAAAGCGGTGTCGTGACTCCTCTGTGTGGGCCAGGTACTGAGGTGTAAAGCGGTGTCGTGACTCTCTCTGTGTGGGCCAGGCACTGAGGTGTAAAGCGGTGTCGTGACTCCCTCTGTGCGGGCCAGGTACTGAGGTTTGTCCAGCAGTGGAGCACTCTGACAGCCATGAAGCAGAGACTGATCCGCCGCAGTGGTGTCCTGTTCTGCAGCCCAGTCCTGGTCCTGGACCAACTGACCAGCACCCAGCGCAAACACAGCAGCACCAAGAGGTAGGTGTGGGGGTTGAACCTGTCCTATGTCTCCATCCTGCTGTGTTGGTGCCCAGACGACATCAGTTAATCACAGATTCATCCTGGTTCATGTGGGGGTGGGTGTCTCAAGAGCCAATCACAGTGGACGTAGGAGGAAAGCGTTTGACAGAATGTGGGATTTATTCGCTAATCAAGGTTTGCCCCATTGACTGCACATCAAGCTGATTTCCAGAGATGATATGTTGGTTAAAGACTTCATGCTGAGAAAGTATGGTAGAAACCAAGTCCAACTGGGAACCCTGGTTCCTACAGAGGTAGAGATTCACACTAACTGAGCTAATACAATACAGGAGTATGGAGATAGATGGGAAGGGGATTATCCTGTAGTAAGGAGATGGATGGGAAGGTGATTATCTTGTAGTAAGGAGATGGATGGGAAGGTGATTATCCTGTAGTAAGGAGATGGATGGGAAGGTGATTATCCTGTAGTAAGGAGATGGATGGGAAGGTGATTATCCTGTAGTAAGGAGATGGATGGGAAGGTGATTATCCTGTAGTAAGGAGATGGATGGGAAGGTGATTAGTGTGTAGTAAGGAGATGGATGGGAAGGTGATTAGTGTGTAGTAAGGAGATGGATGGGAAGGTGATGGATGGGAAGGTGATTATCCTGTAGTAGGGAGATGGATGGGAAGGTGATTATCCTGTAGTAAGGAGATGGATGGGAAGGTGATTATCCTGTAGTAAGGTGATGGATGGGAAGGTGATTATCCTGTAGTAGGGAGATGGATGGGAAGGTGATTATCCTGTAGTAAGGAGATGGATGGGAAGGTGATTATCTTGTAGTAAGGAGATGGATGGGAAGGTGATTATCCTGTAGTAAGGAGATGGATGGGAAGGTGATTAGTGTGTAGTAAGGAGATGGATGGGAAGGTGATTAGTGTGTAGTAAGGAGATGGATGGGAAGGTGATTATCCTGTAGTAAGGAGATGGATGGGAAGGTGATTATCCTGTAGTAAGGAGATGGATGGGAAGGTGATTATCCTGTAGTAAGGAGATGGATGGGAAGGTGATTATCCTGTAGTAAGGAGATGGATGGGAAGGTGATTATCTTGTAGTAAGGAGATGGATGGGAAGGTGATTATCCTGTAGTAAGGAGATGGATGGGAAGGTGATTATCTTGTAGTAAGGAGATGGATGGGAAGGTGATTATCTTGTAGTAAGGAGATGGATGGGAAGGTGATTAGTGTGTAGTAAGGAGATGGATGGGAAGGTGATTATCCTGTAGTAGGGAGATGGATGGGAAGGTGATTATCCTGTAGTAAGGAGATGGATGGGAAGGTGATTATCCTGTAGTAAGGAGATGGATGGGAAGGTGATTATCCTGTAGTAAGGAGATGGATGGGAAGGTGATTAGTGTGTAGTAAGGAGATGGATGGGAAGGTGATTATCCTGTAGTAAGGAGATGGATGGGAAGGTGATTATCCTGTAGTAAGGAGATGGATGGGAAGGTGATTATCCTGTAGTAAGGAGATGGATGGGAAGGTGATTAGTGTGTAGTAAGGAGATGGATGGGAAGGTGATTAGTGTGTAGTAAGGAGATGGATGGGAAGGTGATTATCCTGTAGTAAGGAGATGGATGGGAAGGTGATTAGTGTGTAGTAAGGAGATGGATGGGAAGGTGATTAGTGTGTAGTAAGGAGATGGATGGGAAGGTGATTTTCCTGTAGTAAGGAGATTGATGGGAAGGTGATTATCCTGTAGTAAGGAGATGGATGGGAAGGTGATTATCCTGTAGTAAGGAGATGGATGGGAAGGTGATTATCCTGTAGTAGGGAGATGGATGGGAAGGTGATTATCTTGTAGTAAGGAGATGGATGGGAAGGTGATTATCCTGTAGTAAGGAGATGGATGGGAAGGTGATTATCTTGTAGTAAGGAGATGGATGGGAAGGTGATTAGTGTGTAGTAAGGAGATGGATGGGAAGGTGATTTTCCTGTAGTAAGGAGATGGATGGGAAGGTGATTATCCTGTAGTAAGGAGATGGATGGGAAGGTGATTATCCTGTAGTAGGGAGATGGATGGGAAGGTGATTATCCTGTAGTAGGGAGATGGATGGGAAGGTGATTATCTTGTAGTAAGGAGATGGATGGGAAGGTGATTATCCTATTGTAAGGAGATGGATGGGAAGGTGATTATCCTGTAGTAAGGAGATGGATGGGAAGGTGATTAGTGTGTAGTAAGGAGATGGATGGGAAGGTGATGGATGGGAAGGTGATGGATGGGAAGGTGATTATTGTGTAGTAAGGAGATGGATGGGAAGGTGATTATTGTGTAGTAAGGAGATGGATGGGAAGGTGATTAGTGTGTAGTAAGGAGATGGATGGGAAGGTGATTAGTGTGTAGTAAGGAGATGGATGGGAAGGTGATTAGTGTGTAGTAAGGAGATGGATGGGAAGGTGATTATCCTGAGGTTAGTTAGACTCTGCTGTAGTGCTGTGCCGGGTTGTCCTGAAGGATCAGGGCCGTCTTCACGAAGGGACTCAGAGTAGGAGTGCTGCTGATATAGGATCAGTTTAGCCTTTTAGACACACACACACACACACACACACACCCCTCCGCCCAACACCTCTCAGTACTACTGTCAGCTGGACCTGGCTTTCATGTCCTTTCATCCAGCCTCTCTACACTGGGCTGTTTGAAGCCCAACAGTCCCCTCACCCCTTCTTTCTTTCATGCAAATCTGCCCCTTCCTCTCTTCTTCCTCCTCCTCCGCCTTTCTTCAAGATTCCTCCTCTTTGATGTGTCTCCTTCCTCTCCTCATCCAGCTCATCCAGCTATCTGACCTTACTCTTCCTCCTCCTCCTCCTCCTTTCTTCAAGATTCCTCCTCTTTGATGTGTCCCCTTCCTCTCCTCATCCAGCTATCTGACCTTACTCTTCCTCCTCCTTCTCATCCTTCCTCCCCCCAGGTAACTTCCTCCTCCCTCCCTGCCTGCCTCCCTCCATCCTAACCAAACTCCCACTCTCCTCCCCCATCCCTCCATTCAGGTACCTAACCATACTCTTCCTCCCTCCATCCAGGTATCTAACCATACTCTTCCTCCCTCCATCCAGGTACCTAACCATACTCTTCCTCCCTCCATCCAGGTATCTAACCATACTCTTCCTCCCTCCATCCAGGTATCTAACCATACTCTTCCTCCCTCCATCCAGGTATCTAACCATACTCTTCCTCCCTCCATCCAGGTACCTAACCATACTCTTCCTCCCTCCATCCAGGTATCTAACCATACTCTCCCTCCCTCCATCCAGGTATCTAACCATACTCTCCCTCCCTCCATCCAGGTATCTAACCATACTCTTCCTCCCTCCATCCAGGTATCTAACCATACTCTTCCTCCCTCCATCCAGGTACCTAACCATACTCTTCCTCCCTCCATCCAGGTACCTAACCATAGTCTCCTCCCTCCATCCAGGTACCTAACCATACTCTTCCTCCCTCCATCCAGGTATCTAACCATACTCTTCCTCCCTCCATCCAGGTATCTAACCATACTCTTCCTCCCTCCATGCAGGTACCTAACCATAGTCTCCCTCCCTCCATCCAGGTATCTAACCATACTCTTCCTCCCTCCATCCAGGTACCTAACCATACTCTTCCTCCCTCCATCCAGGTACCTAACCATACTCTCCCTCCCTCCATCCAGGTACCTAACCATAGTCTTCCTCCCTCCATCCAGGTACCTAACCATACTCTCCCTCCCTCCATCCAGGTATCTAACCATACTCTTCCTCCCTCCATCCAGGTATCTAACCATACTCTTCCTCCCTCCATCCAGGTACCTAACCATACTCTCCCTCCCTCCATCCAGGTACCTAACCATACTCTCCCTCCCTCCATCCAGGTATCTAACCATACTCTTCCTCCCTCCATCCAGGTACCTAACCATACTCTTCCTCCCTCCATCCAGGTACCTAACCATACTCTCCCTCCCTCCATCCAGGTATCTAACCATACTCTTCCTCCCTCCATCCAGGTATCTAACCATACTCTTCCTCCCTCCATCCAGGTACCTAACCATACTCTCCCTCCCTCCATCCAGGTATCTAACCATACTCTTCCTCCCTCCATCCAGGTATCTAACCATACTCTCCCTCCCTCCATCCAGGTACCTAACCATACTCTCCCTCCCCTCCATCCAGGTACCTAACCATACTCTCCCTCCCTCCATCCAGGTATCTAACCAAAGAAGATGTGTCCCAGGCCTCTCTCAGTAAGGCCCAGTGTGATGGAGGAACTGTCTGCCTGGTCAACAAGGAGATCTTCTTCACCAAGAGGAGAACTGCCTCTATGTCACGACCCAACACCTCTGCCTCCGTCCCAGAGAAGTAGGTCTCCAGTCTCCTAGAGAGTCATAGCAACACTAGTTCACAGTGCCAAACTTTCTCCTTCACATTGAAATGATATTACATTGAAAGACCACGGTATGTCCTGTCTGTACAATTGTTGTTCATTACCCAAGGAACTAAACGTGTCCTCACTTGACGTTTAGCAGGTTGAAGTAGGTCTGTATTGCCAGTGAGGCTCAATGAAAACTTGTCTATGTCTTCTTGGACTGTATGTACAAGACCGGTGAGTGTTTACCACAGAGGAACCAGGCTACAATCCACTGTTTTAGAGCCTATGGGACCAGTGAGTGTTTACCACAGAGCGACCAGGCTATAATCCACTGTTTTAGAGGCAATTGACTGAAGGCTTGTTGGATAGATGGAGCACATCGCTATGGCAACCACCACAGGGACCGGCTCTTTCCCCCTCACCCAGCGAGTCTTGCTGATTGGTTCGAGGATTGTCGGGGGCGCTCCAGAGAGCCGTGTCCCATCTGTTCCCTAACGTGTGGACAGGCAAGTACCCTGGTGGAGCGCGGTAAGAAACACATCCACACTGTGGCAGTGGTCCAGGCTCACCTTCCTCTCCCTCTGCTTCTCCAGCCAGGAGGAGCACTCACACAGACAACAACCATATGTCCCAGCTCCCCAAAGCCATGCTGAGATGTTCCTATTGAATGAATGCCTTGTAACTGTATAGTAATAGAGTAGCTTCCACACACTGGTTGAATCAACGTTGTTTCAAATCAGTTTATTAGTTTATTTGTCACGTGTGTCGACTACAACAGGTGTAGAGTAGACCATAGAGTGAAATGCTTACATACAGGCTCTAACCAATAGTGCAAAAAAGGTATTAGGTGAACAATAGGTGAGATAAGAAATAAAACGACAGTAAAAAAGACTGTGAAAATAACAGTAGCGAGGCTCTATGCAGTAGCGAGGCTCTATGCAGTAGCGAGGCTCTATGCAGTAGCGAGGCTCTATGCAGTAGCGAGGCTCTATACAGTAGCGAGGCTCTATACAGTAGCGAGGCTCTATACAGTAGCGAGGCTCTATACAGTAGCGAGGCTCTATGCAGTAGCGAGGCTCTATGCAGTAGCGAGGCTCTATACAGTAGCTAGGCTCTATACAGTAGCTAGGCTCTATACAGTAGCTAGGCTCTATACAGTAGCTAGGCTCTATAAAGTAGCTAGGCTCTATACAGTAGCTAGGCTCTATACAGTAGCTAGGCTCTATACAGTAGCTAGGCTCTATAAAGTAGCTAGGCTCTATACAGTAGCGAGGCTACATACAGGCACCAGTTAGTCGGGCTGATTGAGATAGTATGTAGATAGGTTGAAGCTCTATGCAGCAGACTATGCAGATATGATAAACAGAAAGTAGCCGTAACGTAAAATGGCGCGGAAGAAATGGCAGCAGTTTTTACAATAGCCCGACCAATTGTGCTATTATGTGGGAGGGGTTTGCGTTATTTGTAACTTATTTTGTACATAATGTTTCTGCAACTGTATCTTACAGCAAAAAAGAGCTTCTGGATATCAGGACAGTGATCACTCACCTCAGATTAGACACCGAGCTTTTGGATATCAGGACAGCGATCACTCACCTCAGATTAGACAAAGAGTTTCTGGATATCAGGACAGCGATAACTCACCTCAGATTAGACAAAGAGCTTCTGGATATCAGGACAGCGATCATTCACCTCGGATTAGACAAAGAGTTTCTGGATATCAGGACAGCGATAACTCACCTCGGATTAGACAAAGAGCTTCTGGATATCAGGACAGCGATCACTCACCTCGGATTAGACAAAGAGCTTCTGGATGTCAGGACAGCGAGGCTCATCACCTCGGATTAGACAAAGAGATTCTGGATGTCAGGACAGCGATCACTCACCTCGGATTAGACAAAGAGCTTCTGGATATCAGGACAGCGATCACTCATCGGATTAGACAAAGAGCTTCTGGATATCAGGACAGCGAGGCTCACATCGAGGATTAGACAAAGAGCTTCTGGATGTCAGGACAGCGATCACTCACCTCGGATTAGACAAAGTAGATTCTGGATGTCAGGACAGCGATCACTCACCTCGGATTAGACAAAGAGCTTCTGGATATCAGGACAATGGCGCACCTCGGAAGACAAAGAGCAGCAGTTTCAGGACAGCGATCACTCACATAATGTTTCTCAGATTAGACAAAGAGCTTCTGGATATCAGGACAGCGATCACTCACCTCGGATTAGACATAGAGCTTCTGGATGTCAGGACAGCGATCACTCACCTCGGATTAGACAAAGATCTTCTGGATATCAGGACAGCGATCACTCACCTCAGATTAGACATAGAGCTTCTGGATATCAGGACAGCGATCACTCACCTCGGATTAGACAAAGATCTTCTGGATATCAGGACAGCGATCACTCACCTCGGATTAGACAAAGATCTTCTGGATATCAGGACAGCGATCACTCACCTCGGATTATAAAACAAAGATTTTTTCTTCAACAAGTAGGACGTACAGGACATCCTCCAAACACCCGACAAGGCCAACATCCCAGTTATTTGCAAGAGGAAGAGACGCAGGTACAGAGGACACAGAGCGGGATGCCTGGTCAGGATCCGCAGAAGGCAACTGGGAAAGCTGCCGTTACCGTCAATACTACTCGCCAACGTGCAGTCATTGGACAATAAACTAGACGAGGTACGATCAAGAATATCCTACCAACGGGACATCAAACTCTGTAATATGTTATGTTTCACGGAATTGTGGCTGAATGATGACATGGATATTCAGCTAGCGGGATATACGCTGCACCGGCAAGATAGAACAGCACACTCCGGTAAGGGGGGGGGATCTGTGCATATTTGTAAACAACAGCTGGTGCACGAAATCTAAGTAAGTCTAGATTTTGCTCGCCTGAAGTAGAGAATCTTGTGATAAAATGCAGACCACACTATTTGCCTAGAGTTTTCAGCTATACTTTTCATGGCTGTTTTTTTACCACCACAGACAGATGCTGGCACTAAGACAGCACTCAGACAGCTGTATAAGGAAATAAGCAAACAGGAAACCACTCACCCAGAGGCGGCGCTCCTAGTGGCTGGAGACTTTAATGCAGGGAAACTTAAATCAGTTCTACCTCATTTCTATATTAAATATGCAATACCTTGCCAGCAGCATACCACCCTGCATACCACTGCTGGCTTGCTTCTGAAGCTAAGCAGGGTTGGTCCTGGATGGGAGACCAGATGCTGCTGGAAGTGGTGTTAGAGGGCCAGTAGGAGGCACACTTTCCTCTGGTCTAAAAAATATCCCAATGCCCCAGGGCAGTGATTGGGGACACTGCCCTGTGTAGGGTGCCGTCTTTCAGATGGGACATTAAAGGGGTGTCCTGACTCTCTGCGATCATTAAAGATCCCATGGCACTTATCGTAAGAGTAGGGGTGTTAACCCTGGTGTCCTGGCTAAATTCCCAATCTGGCCATCAAACCATCACGGTCACCTAATAATCCCCTGTTTACAATTGGCTCATTTATCCCCCTCCTCTCCCCTGTAACTATTCCCCAGGTTGTTGCTGCAAATGAGAATGTGTTCTCAGTCAATTTACCTGGTAAAATAACAGATAAATAAAACAATTCTAGATCACCTGTACTCCACACACAGAAACACGTACAAAGCTCTCCCTCACCCTCCATTTGGTAAATCCGACCACAATTCTATCCTCCTGATTCCTGCTTACAAGCAAAAATTAAAGCAGGAAGCACCAGTGACTCAGTCTATAAAAAAGTGGTCAGATGAAGCAGATGCTAAACTAAAGGACTGTTTTGCTATCACAGACTGGAACATGTTCCAGAATTCTTCCGATGGCATTGAGGAGAGTACACCACATCAGTCACTGGCTTCATCAATAAGTATATTGAGGACGTCGTCCCCACAGTGACTGTACGTACATACCCCAACCAGAAGCCATGGATTACAGGCAACATTCCCACTAAGCTCAAGGGTAGAGCTGCCGCTTTCAAGGTGCAGAACTCTAACCCGGAAGCTTATAAGAAATCCTGCTATGCCCTCCGATGAACCATCAAACAGGCAAAGCGTCAATACAGGACTAAGATTGAATCGTACTACACCGGCTCCGACGCTCGTCGGATGTGGCAGGGCTTGCAAAATATTACGGACTACAAATGGAAACACAGCAGCGTCACAGTCACTTCTATGCTAGCTTCTTGGCAAGCAACACTGAGGCATGCATGAGAGCATCAGCTGTTCCAGATGACTGTGTGATCACGCTCTCCGTAGATCACTTGAGTAAGATCTTTTAAACAGGTCATTATTCACAAGGCTGCGGGGCCAGACGGTTTACCAGGACATGTGCTGACCAACTGGCAGGTGTCTTCACTGACATTTTCAACATGTCCCTGATTAAGTCTGTAATACCAACATGTTTCAAGCAGACCACCATAGTCCCTGTGCCCAAGAACATTTTGTTCTGCCTAAATGACTACCGACCCGTAGCACTCACGTCTGTAGCCATGAAGTGCTTTGAAAGACTGATAATGGCTCACATCAACACCATTATCCCAGAAACGCTAGACCCACTCCAATTTGCATACCGCCCAAACAGATCCACAGATGATGCAATCTCCATTGCACTCCACACTGCCCTTTCCACCTGGACAAAAATAACACCTACGTGAGAATGCTGTTCATTGACTACAGCTCAGCGTTCAACACCATTGTACCCTCAAAGCTCATCACTAAGCTAAGGATCCTGGGACTAAACACCTCCCTCTACAACTGGATCCTGGACTTCCTGAAGGGCCGTCCCGAGGTGGTGAGGGTAGGTAACAACACATCTGCCACGCTGATCCTCAACACTGGAGCCCCTCAGGGGTTCGTGCTCAGTCCCCTGCTGTACTCCATGTTCACCCACGACTGCATGGCCACGCACGACTCCAACACCATCATTAAGTTTGCAGTCAACACAACAGTGGTAGGTCTGATCACCAACAACGACGAGACAGCCTATAGGGAAGAGGTCAGAGACCTGGCCGGGTGGTGCCAGAATAACAACCTATCCCTCAACGTAACCAAGACTAAGGAGATGATTGTGGACTACAGGAAAAGGAGGACCGAGCACGCCCCCATTCTCATCGACAGGGCTTTAGTGGAGCAGGTTGAGAGCTTCAAGTTCCTTGGTGTCCACATCACCAACAAACTAGAATGGTCCAAACACACCAAGACAGTCGTGAAGAGGGCACGACAAAGCCTAATCCCCCTCAGGAAACTAAAAAGATTTGGCACGGGTCCTGAGATCCTGGAAAGGTTCTACAGCTGCAACTTCGAGAGCATCCTGACTGGTTGCATCACTGCCTGGTTGCATCACTGCCTGGTTGCATCACTGCCTGGTTGCATCACTGCCTGGTTGCATCACTGCCTGGTACGGCAACTGCTTGGCGTCTGACCGCAAGGCAGACGGAATCGTCATGTCAATGAAATTACGTTGAACCAACGTGGAATAGAAGTTGAATTGATGTCTGTGCCCAGTGGATTAATACTGTTTATTCACTTGTTGGGCAGATGACTGACAATCCTCCCTCCCTTTCTGTGTCTGTCTCTTTCCATCTCTGCCCCTAGACCATCCGAGGTGCACCCAGAGCCTCCTGTTGGTGCTCCTGAGGGCCCATCAGAGGCTGAAGCTGGGTACCTGCAGGTGCTGGACAGTGAGGGTCGACCCTTGTGTCTGTCCTGCCACAAGGCCTGTGGGTCCACCGGAGGAGCCTGGGACACCTGCTTCTGTAGCCAGACGTAAGTAGCAGCATCATCAAAGTAAAGCCAAGTTCACCCATCAGTGGTGTTGTGTACCCGGCTATTATTAGTGTTGCCTCGTAGGCCTACTGCCTTCCTTCATTAAAGCTCTACAAAGAAAACATCAAGTTATTCTGTTGTATTCTACTTCATCTATCCTATCATAGGTGTCAGGAGGAGTTCCAGCTGCGCTCCAGCCAGGCCTACATGCGTGCCCGGGTACTGCAGACGGAGCAGGGGGTGTGTCAGAGCTGCGGCCTGCAAGCCCACCAGCTGTACCTGAAGGTCCGCGACGCCCCGCCCACACACAGGAAGGAGATGCTAGAGAACACCGGGCTGGCCCAGCTGTCACTCAAACAGGTTGGTTGGTTTGGATGTCTTTAGCCCCCCAGGTCTGTGATACAGAGAGGGACCTAGGAGCATTCCATTACTCTGTATGGGGGGACCTAGGAGCATTCCATTACTCTGTATGGGGGGACCTAGGAGCATTCCATTACTCTGTATGGGGGGACCTAGGACCATTCCATTACTCTGTATGGGGGGACCTAGGACCATTCCATTACTCTGTATGGGGTCTGACCTACACTACCTGAGCTCTCTTAGCCAGGATACAGTCTTCTACATGACTTTATGAGCCCTTTACAGACATGAGCTTTTTAAAGGTGCACAAATCTACAGACAGAGAGAACAGTCATACTATTGATGTGGCTTGATTTTTCAACTGGATTTATCAAAGAGCAGTATCATCTCTCTCTTCTCAAATTAGCATATCACATTACTGAGGTTGTACAGAGAACACTGAAATGGATAGGACCCATTTAGACATTTGAAGCCACTTCTGATATAAAGCAGGGTGTGTAGGGTTTCACCTGTTCCAACTCATCCCCTGGATCTGGGGAGACCACTAAAGGCTTTAGTAGACATTATATTATACACTGGGAGAGGAGGGGGAGAACACAGAGAAGAGAGTGAAATGAGAGGGACTCAGTCCTCTCTACTACTGACTGACACT
Source organism: Oncorhynchus masou masou (assembly GCF_036934945.1). Taxonomy (NCBI): domain Eukaryota; kingdom Metazoa; phylum Chordata; class Actinopteri; order Salmoniformes; family Salmonidae; genus Oncorhynchus; species Oncorhynchus masou. The sequence goes on from NW_027000847.1 coordinate 180,912, forward strand.
TATCTTCCCTGGAAACTGCTGCTTTGTGCTGGGGGAAGATAAACCATTAGGTGTGTGGGTGGAGGGGTGTGGGTGTGGATGACGGGTGTGTGTGGAGGGGGTGTACTGTACTGTGGACACACAAGTTCCTCTCTCAACCTGTGTGCGTGTGTGACTTCCTCTCTCTCGGCTCGCAGTAAATAGATTGGCCAGTACTGTCAGATCCTCCATGGATTTCTCCCACAGCTCAACCTCACCTCAGCCAAGAGCCTGTTAGATTTGGCTCTGCCATTTCTACTGGAAAGACCTTCTGCCTTCTCGCTCGCAGATCAATGGATGGATTTGGCCTAACACGAACAGGTCCTCTGTACTGCACAGAAACCACCGAGAACAACTGCTGATTAATGCATTGTATTGGTGCGCTGTATTGGAGGCCTGAGGACTCTAGCTTTAGTAAAGGGTTTCTAAGACATTAGTAGACCAGTGGGGGAATGCAGAGTGAATGTTCTGTATGGAGCGAGGAGGGGGTGGAGGTGGGTCGGTAGTCGTAGTGGAACGGAGCCTGTTCCTGAGTACAGCTTTGCTTTTCTTCTCCTCTGTGGGTATGTGACACCCCCCCCCACCCCCGGTTCTCTTGTGGCTAATGTTGGGAGAGCGCTACTCTATCTACCGCTTCTACCCGGGAATGGAGATTGATTTCTGGGCTGAATCGTCCCCAGGGTTCCCCTTCTCTGGCTCTTTCCACATAAAATGGAGAAAAGAAAAGGCTTAGCTTCAAATTGAAATGCCTCCATTTTGGTTCTAGTGTTCCCCAGCTCCAGGCCATAGGCCTAGAATTACAGGCGTTTGATGTCCTACCTGTTCCCAGAGTCCCCAGCTCGTTCTCTTACATTAGAGCCTTGTCATTCTCTCTGTCTGAAGACAGACAGGCGGAGGAAATGTGATGCTGACATGGGAAGGCTGACAACATCCTATTATGAAAAACACATGGACAAAACTCACAAGGGATTTTACAAATATTTCTTACACCAAATTGTTTTGTTTACCCGTTTGAGCTATTAAAACTGTAAATTATATAATCATCATACTACCTCCTTTACTGAGAAATGTGTTTATTAAAATTGTCTGTGTTGTGTCCAGCTGAATGAGATGATCCGTGCCCCCGTGGAGGGTCAGTTCTGGCAGGTGGACCACATCCGACCCGTCTACAGTGGGGGAGGACAGTGTTCCCTGGACAACCTACAGACACTCTGCACCGTCTGCCACAGAACCGTAGGAGTCCAGTACACACAGACACACCATCACACACAGACACACACACACACACACACCATCACACACAGACATCACAGACACACACACACCATCACACACAGACACACACACCATCACACACAGACACACACACCATCACACACAGACACACACACACACACACCATCACACACAGACACACACACACACACACACACACCATCACACACAGACACACACACACACACACTATCACACACAGACACACACACCATCACACACAGACACAAAGTGTTCCCTGGACAACCTACAGACACACACATACCATCACACACAGACACAGACACACAGTGTTCCCTGGACAACCTACAGACACTCTGCACCGTCTGCCACAGAACCACAAGGGTCCTGGTCCCCGTTCCTCTGTGTCCACATAAACACTCAGTCCCACATGGCGCTTCATTATACCCATATGCCCTCTCAAACCACCACCATGGTATAATACCATGTTATAAAACCATACCATGTTTTGATACCATGTTATTATACCATGTTATAATACCATGTTATAATACCATGTTATAATATCATACCATGTTATATAATACCATGTTATAATATAATACCATGTTATAATATCATGTTATAATACCATACCATGTTATAATATTATGTTATAATACCATGTTATAATATAATACCATGTTATGATACCATGTTATAATATAATACCATGTTATAAATATAATGCATGATATAATACCATGTTATAATGAATACCATGTTATAATACCATACCATGTTATAATATAATACCATGTTATGATGTAATACCATGTTATAATACCATACCATGTTATAATATAATACCATGTTATGATGTAATACCATGTTATAATATAATACCATGTTATAATATAATACCATGTTATAATACCATGTTATAATATAATACCATGGTATGATGTAATACCATGTTATAATGTAATACCATGTTATAATATAATACCATGTTATAATACCATGTTATAATATGTTATAATACCATGTTATAATGTAATACCATGTTATAATATAATACCATGTTATAATACCATGTTATAATATAATACCATGGTATGATGTAATACCATGTTATAATGTAATACCATGTTATAATATAATACCGTGTTATAATACCATGTTATAATATAATACCATGTTATGATATAATACCATGTTACAGTATAATACATCACCATGTAATAATACCATGTTATAATTTAATACAGTATGATGACAGTAGGCTGTTTGTTTTAATAGGACATGTTATGATAATACAGTATACCATGTTTGTTTTACATGTTATAATAGGACAGAGTATTGATACAGTAGGCTGTTTAATTAATACAGAGGACAGAATACCATGATAAGTAATACCATGTTTGTATTTACCATGTTATAATAGAGTATACCATGATGATAATACCATGTTTTACAGAATACAGAGTATAATGATAATACCATGTTATAATACAGAGTATGATGTAATACCATGTTTGTTAATACATGAGGACAGAGTATGATGACAGTAGGCTGGTTGTTTTACCAGAGTATTGATGACAGTAGGCTGTTTGTTTTACAGAGGACAGAGTATTGATGACAGTAGGCTGTTTGTTTTACAGAGGACAGAGTATTGATGACAGTAGGCTGTTTGTTTTACAGAGGACAGAGTATTGATGACAGTAGGCTGTTTGTTTTACAGAGGACAGAGTATTGATGACAGTAGGCTGTTTTACAGAGGACAGAGTATTGATGACAGTAGGCTGTTTGTTTTACAGAGGACAGAGTATTGATGACAGTTGGCTGTTTGTTTTACAGAGGACAGAGTATTGATGACAGTAGGCTGTTTACATGTTTGTTTTACAGAGAGTATTGATGACAGTAGGCTGTTTGTTTTACAGGACAGTATTGATGACAGTAGGCTGTTTGTTTTACAGAGGACAGAGTATTGATGACAGTAGGCTGTTTTACAGAGGACAGAGTATTGATGACAGTAGGCTGTTTGTTTTACAGAGGACAGAGTATTGATGACAGTAGGCTGTTTGTTTTACAGAGGACAGGGTACTGATGACAGTAGGCTGTTTGTTTTACAGAGGACAGAGTATTGATGACAGTAGGCTGTTTGTTTTACAGAGTACTGATGACAGTTGGCTGTTTGTTTTACAGAGTACTGATGACAGTTGGCTGTTTGTTTTACAGAGAACAGAGTGTTGATGACAGTAGGCTGTTTGTTTTACAGAGGACAGTGTGTTGATGACAGTAGGCTGTTTGTTTTACAGAGGACAGAGTATTGATGACAGTAGGCTGTTTGTTTTACAGAGGACAGGGTATTGATGACAGTTGGCTGTTTGTTTTACAGAGGACAGAGTATTGATGACAGTAGGCTGTTTGTTTTACAGAGGACAGGGTATTGATGACAGTAGGCTGTTTGTTTACAGAGGACAGAGTATTGATGACAGTTGGCTGTTTGTTTTACAGAGGACAGCTCAGCAAGCCAAGGACAGAAGCCAGATGAAGAAAGGACTGGCAGCCTCCAAGGTGGCTTCAGACATCACTCGCTTCTTCATAAAGAAATGAACATTAAAACAACATGTTTTCCTCAACCAAGGGAAGGAGGGGAAGTTGGAGGAGTACTGAGTGACATAGGAAGGATGCTTCTTCAGTGTTTTGTCATCTCTGTGAAGAAGGCTACATGTCACAGTTGATCCTCAATGCTGCCACTGCTGTCCGTGTTATGGACTCACCAGCAATCCAATGTAGAGGAACATCGCCTCCTTCCTTTAATGACATCATGTTTAAGTTGGATCATTGAGAGTGTTGATGTGAACACTGTTCTTTCAGGGTTGTTTTTTTTGTTGGGTTACCTGAATAGATTTTTACTAAACAATGCTGCCTGTATCAAATGCAAATGTTCCAAATGAGCAGCTACGCTCCTTCCCATGTTGTCCCCGAACCGTCAGCAGTGAGCCTGGGTTGATTTATAACGGGCTTATCTAGCTCAGATACAGGCTGAACTGAACCAAGCTGGGCAGGCTGCTGCCTGTTTGAATTGCCAGCCTGCCTGCATGCCTGCCGAGCGCTCGCTGCTATTTTAGGTTGTGCAAACTTGGTAGAAAAACCCTGATCTGTGTGATGCTCTAGTTTACTTCTTGACAGGATATCACAAGTGTTTTCCTTCATGTCCTCTACATGTAGTCTAGTTGATAGCGTCTTTATGTCCTCTACATGTAGTCTAGTTGATAGTGTCTTTATGTCCTCTACATGTTGTCTAGTTGATAGCGTCTTTATGTCCTCTACATGTAGTCTAGTTGATAGCGTCTTTATGTCCTCTACATGTAGTCTAGTTGATAGTGTCTTTATGTCCTCTACATGTAGTCTAGTTGATAGCGTCTTTATGTCCTCTACATGTAGTCTAGTTGATAGTGTCTTTATGTCCTCTACATGTAGTCTAGTTGATAGCGTCTTTATGTCCTCTACATGTTGTCTAGTTGATAGCGTCTTTATGTCCTCTACATGTAGTCTAGTTGATAGTGTCTTTATGTCCTCTAGTTGATAGTGTCTTTATGTCCTCTACATGTATTCTAGTTGATAGTGTCTTTATGTCCTCTACATGTAGTCTAGTTGATAGTGTCTTTATGTCCTCTACATGTAGTCTAGTTGATAGCGTCTTTATGTCCTCTACATGTAGTCTAGTTGATAGTGTCTTTGTCCTCTACATGTAGTCTAGTTGATAGTGTCTTTATGTCCTCTACATGTAGTCTAGTTGATAGTGTCTTTATGTCCTCTACATGTTGTCTAGTTGATAGCGTCTTTATGTCCTCTACATGTAGTCTAGTTGATAGCGTCTTTATGTCCTCTACATGTAGTCTAGTTGATAGCGTCTTTATGTCCTCTACATGTAGTCTAGTTGATAGCGTCTTTATGTCCTCTACATGTAGTCTAGTTGATAGTGTCTTTATGTCCTCTACATGTAGTCTAGTTGATAGTGTCTTTATGTCCTCTCTAGTTGATAGTGTCTTTATGTCCTCTACATGTAGTCTAGTTGATAGTGTCTTTATGTCCTCTACATGTAGTCTAGTTGATAGCGTCTTTATGTCCTCTACATGTAGTCTAGTTGATAGCGTCTTTATGTCCTCTACATGTAGTCTAGTTGATAGCGTCTTTATGTCCTCTACATGTAGTCTAGTTGATGTCTTTATGTCCTCTACATGTAGTCTAGTTGATAGTGTCTTTATGTCCTCTACATGTAGTCTAGTTGATAGTGTCTTTATGTCCTCTAGTTGATAGTGTCTTTATGTCCTCTACATGTAGTCTAGTTGATAGTGTCTTTATGTCCTCTACATGTAGTCTAGTTGATAGTGTCTTTATGTCCTCTACATGTAGTCTAGTTGATAGCGTCTTTATGTCCTCTACATGTAGTCTAGTTGATAGTGTCTTTATGTCCTCTACATGTAGTCTAGTTGATAGTGTCTTTATGTCCTCTACATGTAGTCTAGTTGATAGCGTCTTTATGTCCTCTACATGTAGTCTAGTTGATAGTGTCTTTATGTCCTCTAGTTGATAGTGTCTTTATGTCCTCTACATGTAGTCTAGTTGATAGTGTCTTTATGTCCTCTACATGTAGTCTAGTTGATAGTGTCTTTATGTCCTCTACATGTAGTCTAGTTGATAGCGTCTTTATGTCCTCTACATGTAGTCTAGTTGATAGTGTCTTTTGTCCTCTACATGTAGTCTAGTTGATAGTGTCTTTATGTCCTCTACATGTAGTCTAGTTGATAGCGTCTTTATGTCCTCTACATGTGTCTAGTTGATAGCGTCTTTATGTCCTCTACATGTAGTCTAGTTGATAGTGTCTTTATGTCCTCTACATGTAGTCTAGTTGATGTCTTTATGTCCTCTACATGTAGTCTAGTTGATAGCGTCTTTATGTCCTCTACATGTAGTCTAGTTGATAGTGTCTTTATGTCCTCTACATGTAGTCTAGTTGATAGTGTCTTTATGTCCTCTAGTTGATAGTGTCTTTATGTCCTCTACATGTAGTCTAGTTGATAGTGTCTTTATGTCCTCTACATGTAGTCTAGTTGATAGCGTCTTTATGTCCTCTACATGTAGTCTAGTTGATAGTGTCTTTATGTCCTCTACATGTAGTCTAGTTGATAGTGTCTTTATGTCCATGTAGTCTAGTTGATAGTGTCTTTATGTCCTCTACATGTAGTCTAGTTGATAGCGTCTTTATGTCCTCTACATGTAGTCTAGTTGATAGCATCTTTATGTCCTCTACATGTAGTCTAGTTGATAGTGTCTTTATGTCCTCTACATGTAGTCTAGTTGATAGTGTCTTTATGTCCTCTAGTTGATAGTGTCTTTATGTCCTCTACATGTAGTCTAGTTGATAGTGTCTTTATGTCCTCTACATGTAGTCTAGTTGATAGTGTCTTTATGTCCTCTACATGTAGTCTAGTTGATAGTGTCTTTATGTCCTCTACATGTAGTCTAGTTGATAGCGTCTTTATGTCCTCTAGTTGATAGTGTCTTTATGTCTTCTACATGTAGTCTAGTTGATAGCGTCTTTATGTCCTCTACATGTAGTCTAGTTGATAGTGTCTTTATGTCCTCTACATGTAGTCTAGTTGATAGCGTCTTTATGTCCTCTACATGTAGTCTAGTTGATAGCGTCTTTATGTCCTCTACATGTAGTCTAGTTGATAGCGTCTTTATGTCCTCTACATGTAGTCTAGTTGATAGCGTCTTTATGTCCTCTACATGTAGTCTAGTTGATAGTGTCTTTATGTCCTCTACATGTAGTCTAGTTGATAGCGTCTTTATGTCCTCTACATGTAGTCTAGTTGATAGTGTCTTTATGTCCTCTACATGTAGTCTAGTTGATAGCGTCTTTATGTCCTCTACATGTAGTCTAGTTGATAGCGTCTTTATGTCCTCTACATGTAGTCTAGTTGATAGCGTCTTTATGTCCTCTACATGTAGTCTAGTTGATAGCGTCTTTATGTCCTCTACATGTAGTCTAGTTGATAGTGTCTTTATGTCCTCTACATGTAGTCTAGTTGATAGTGTCTTTATGTCCTCTACATGTAGTCTAGTTGATAGCGTCTTTATGTCCTCTACATGTAGTCTAGTTGATAGTCTTTATGTCCTCTACATGTAGTCTAGTTGATAGCGTCTTTATGTCCTCTACATGTAGTCTAGTTGATAGCGTCTTTATGTCCTCTACATGTAGTCTAGTTGATAGTGTCTTTATGTCCTCTACATGTAGTCTAGTTGATAGTGTCTTTATGTCCTCTACATGTAGTCTAGTTGATAGTGTCTTTATGTCCTCTACATGTAGTCTAGTTGATAGTGTCTTTATGTCCTCTACATGTAGTCTAGTTGATAGTGTCTTTATGTCCTCTACATGTAGTCTAGTTGATAGTGTCTTTATGTCCTCTACATGTAGTCTAGTTGATAGTGTCTTTATGTCCTCTACATGTAGTCTAGTTGATAGTGTCTTTATGTCCTCTACATGTAGTCTAGTTGATAGTGTCTTTATGTCCTCTACATGTAGTCTAGTTGATAGTGTCTTTATGTCCTCTACATGTAGTCTAGTTGATAGTGTCTTTATGTCCTCTACATGTAGTCTAGTTGATAGTGTCTTTATGTCCTCTACATGTAGTCTTTATGTCCTCTACATGTAGTCTAGTTGATAATGTCTTTATGTCCTCTACATGTAGTCTAGTTGATAATGTCTTTATGTCCTCTACATGTAGTCTAGTTGATAGCGTCTTTATGTCCTCTACATGTAGTCTAGTTGATAGTGTCTTTATGTCCTCTACATGTAGTCTTGACTGAAATGAAAATAAACTCTATTATTCTCTCTTCTGTTGAGTGATCTGTTGTCTGTGTGGTTGTGGTGGTTGTTTCAAAGCCAAACGTCTCAGGAGTTTTTTTATATATATATATTTTTTAAAACCTTTTATTTAATTAGGCAAGTAAGTCGATGACAAATTCTTATTTTACAATGACGGCCTACCCCTGCCAAACCCTCCCTAACCCGGACGACGCTGGGCCAAATTGTGCGCCGCCCTATGGGACTCCCGGTTGTGATACAGAGGGATCGAACCAGGGTCTGGAGTGTAGGAGGGCTTTCCCAGGCAAACCGTTGTACCATTGTACAGAACATTATCTCACAGCATAAAATGTACTGTGCAAATGTGCATCGCTTAAAGTCCATCAGAAAGCTACTAATATCCACATTCTGACATGTCTATCCATCTTCCTGCCCCCCCTGTGTTCTTCTGAAAGGACTTAACTCAATAAAGAAGAAAGAGAGAGGAAGGAAAGGTTACTATGGAAACAGTAGACCTGTGTGTTGGTGATCGGCATTGCGGAGGCAGAATATTGAATCATTTTCACAGCTCCTCTGTTTAGAGTTCAGGCTACAGATCAGCAGCTGGCTGGCTGCAATCAATCTCACCAGCCTTCTGTCTGTGTCAGTCTGCCATCAGAGTATCTCACCAGCCTTCTGTCTGTGTCAGTCTGCCATCAGAGTATGTCAACCAATCACATCAGATAAAGGTATCCCCAGCCCAGCTAAGACCACTTCTAGTCTGGAATGCTAACCTCCTGGTTCAGCATTGTTTCAACTGAGCTTCTCAGTTTGGATTCTATGCGAGACCACTAACAGCTTTATCGGGAGCCTTGTGCCTCGTCCTCAGTCCTCTACATCTGCTGCAGGGCTCCAGCCAGGTCTCCACTTAATATGGCTGTTGACCCTCTGTTGTCTGTCTGACTGAGCCGGCAGGCTCGCTTTGAGTACTGGACATCTCACAGGGAGGCAGCATCCTGACACGCCCTTTCTGTCCTGGCAGCTGACAGCCAGCGCTCCACTTCCTGCTTTCTGTCCCTGTCCTGGCAGCCAGCGCTCCACTTCCTGCTTTCTGTCCCTGTCAGCTGGCAGCCAGCGCTCCACTTCCTGCTTTCTGTCCCTGTCCTGTCAGCTGGCAGCCAGCGCTCCACTTCCTGCTTTCTGTCCCTGTCCTGTCAGCTGGCAGCCAGCGCTCCACTTCCTGCTTTCTGTCCCTGTCCTGGCAGCTGACAGCCAGCGCTCCACTTCCTGCTTTCTGTCCCTGTCCTGGCAGCTGGCAGCCAGCACTACACTGCCTGCTTTCTTCGGTCCACACCTGTAGATGGATGCAACTTTACAAAGGTTACTGCAGCCGGGCCTCTCTCTCCCTCCCCTCATACGTCTCCCTGCTTCTTTTATTACACTCAAGCCAGGAGGGAGGATTGGGGGGGGGAACTTTAATAACGCCAAGCCCAGACGGAGGGAGCCGTATGGAGCGTCCTGGCATCAGATGAAGACGTGCGGCTGCATCGCGGCGTTCTCTCTCTTCCCAGAGGGCCCGTTGATTAAAGAGCAGCCAGAGTCACGTGATGCTTCGTCTGTTTGTGTTGGGTAAACTCCAGACCCTCCCGCCAGGCCCTGGGAAAAACAATATCACTGTCAGTTGGTGTTAAGAAAGGAGAACAGTCCACACTAACAGAGGCAGAGGTCTCTGTCCACTGTCCATCATGTCTGTCTGATGGGTGGTTAGCTTTGCTATAACTGTCTGATAGCCTTTGCAAATTACATTTAGAGAAAATCAAATTCAACTTTTTGTCACATGAATACAACAAGTGTAGACTTTACCGTGAAATGCTAACTTACGAGCCCTCAACCAACAGTGCAGTTCAAGAGGAAGAAAATATTTACCAAGTAGGCTACAATAAAAAGTAATAATAACAACAACGAGGCTAAATACAGGTGGCACCTGTACTGAGTCAGTGTGGGGGGGGTATATACAGGTGGCACCGAGGAGTCAGTGTGGGGGGGTATATACAGGTGGTACCTGTACCGGTGTACTGAGTCAGTGTGGGGGGTATATACAGGTGGTACCTGTACAGAGTCAGTGTGGGGGGGTATATACAGGTGGTACCTGTACTGAGTCAGTGTGGGGGTATATACAGGTGGTACCTGTACTGAGTCAGTGTGGGGGCTATATACAGGTGGTACCTGTACTGAGTCAGTGTGGGGGCTATATACAGGTGGTACCTGTACTGAGTCAGTGTGGGGGTATATACAGGTGGTACCTGTACAGAGTCAGTGTGGGGGGGTATATACAGGTGGTACTTGTACAGAGTCAGTGTGGGGGGTATGTACAGGTGGTACCTGTACCGAGTCAGTGTGGGGGGGGTATATACAGGTGGTACCTGTACCGAGTCAGTGTGGGAGGTATACCTGTACAGGGGGCACCTGTACCGAGTCAGTGTGCAGGGGTACAGGCTAGTTAATCTGTACATGTAGTTGGGGTGACATGACTATGCATGGGTAACAAACAAACAGAGTAGCAGCAGTGTAAAAATGGGGGGGTTCAATGTAAATAGTCCGGTGGCGATTTTATGACTTGTTCAGCAGTCTTATGGCTTGGGGGTAGAAGCTGTTGAGGAGCCTTTGGGTCCCTGACTTGGTGCTCCGGTATCGCATGCCGTGCAGTAGTGGAGAAAACAGTCTAGAACTTGGGTGACTGGAGTCTCTGACAATTTTATGGGCTTTCCTCTGACACCGCCTATTATATAGGTCCTGGATGGCAGGAAGCTTGGCGATGTACTGGGCCGTACTCACTATCCTCTGTAGCGCGAGCAGTTACCATACCAGGCGGTGATGCAACTTGTCAGGATGCTCTTGATGGTGCAGCTGTAGAACCTTTTGAGGATCTGGGGACCCATGCCAAATCTTTTCAGTCTCCTGAGTGGGAAAGGTTTGGTCGTGCCCTCTTCATGACTGTCTTCGTATGTTTGGACCATGTTAGTTTGTTGGCGATGTGGACACCAAGGAACTTGAAACTCTCGACCTGCTCCACTACAGCCCTGTCAATGTTAATGGGGGCCTGTTCGACCAGCTTTTTCCTGTAGTCCACAATCAGCTCCTTTGTCTTGCTCACTTTGAGGGAGAGGTTGTTGTCCTGGCACCACACTGCCAGTTCTCTGACCTCCTCCCTATAGGCTCCCTTATCGTTGTCGGTGATCAGGCACTGTTGTGTCGTCAGCAAAGTTGATGATGGTGTTGAAGTCGTGTTTGGCCACGCAGTCGTGGGTGAACAGGGAATACAGGAGGGGACTAAGTACACACCCCTAGGGGCCCCAGTGTTGAGGATCCGCGTGTCAGACGTGTTGTTGCCTACTCCTACCACCTGGGGGCGGGAAGTCCAGGATCCAGTTGCAGAGGGAGGTGTTTAGTCCCAGAGTCCTTAGCTTAGTGATGAGCTTCGTGGGCGCTATGGTGTTGAACGCTGAGCTGTAGTCAATGAACAGGATTCTCACATAGGTGTTCCTTTTGTCCAGTTGAGAAAGGGCAGTGTTGAGTGCGATTGCCTCGTCTGTGGATCTGTTGGGGCGGAATGCGAATTGGAGTGGTTCTAGGGTGTCCGGGAGGATGCTGTTGATGTGCCTTTCAAAGCACTTCATGGCTACCGGCGTGAGTGCCACGGGGCAGTAATCATTTATGCAGGTTACCTTCGCTTCCTTGGGCACAGGGACTGTGGTGGTCTGCTTGAAACATGTAGGTATTACAGACTCGGTCAGGGAGAGGTTGAAATTGTCAGTGAAGACACTTGACAGTTGGTCCATGCATGCTTTGAGTACACGTCCTGGTAATTGGTCTGGCCCAGCGGCTTTGTGAATGTTGACCTGTTTAAAGGTTTTGTTCACATCGGCTACCGAGAGCGTTATCACACAGTCATCCAGAACAGCTGGTGCTCTCGTGCATGCTTCAGTGTTGCTAGCCTCGAAGCGAACATAAAAGGCATTTAATATGTCTGGTAGGCTCTCGTCACTGGGAAGCTTGCGTCTTGGTTTCCCTTTGTAGTCCGTAATAGTTTTCAAGCCCTGCCACATCCGACGAGCGTCAAAGCCGGTGTAGTAGGATTCAATCTTGATGCTTTGCTTGTTTGACGGTTCGTCTGAGGGCATAGCGGGATTTCTTATATGGGTCCAGATTAGTCTCCCGCTCTTTGAAAGCGGCAGTTCTAGCCTTTAGCTCGTTGCGGATGTTGCCTGTAATCCATGGCTTCTGGTTGGGATATGTACATATAGTCAGTGTGGGGATGACGTCATCGATGCACTTATTGATGAAGCCAGTGACTGCTAGCACAACAGCAATGATCAACATTGGGATATACAGTAACCATCCTTCCAGTACCATACAGGGAAGTGATCTCTAGATGGGATATACAGTAACCATCCTTCCAGTACCATACAGGGAAGTGATCTCTAGATGGGATATACAGTAACCATCCTTCCAGTACCATACTGGGAAGTGATCTCTAGATGGCATATACAGTAACCATCCTTCCAGTACCATACAGGAAGTGATCTCTAGATGGGATATACAGTAACCATCCTTCCAGTACCATACTGGGAAGTGATCTCTGATGGGATATACAGTAACCATCCTTCCAGTACCATACTGGGAAGTGATCTCTAGATGGATATACAGTAACCATCCTTCTAGTACCATACAGGGAAGTGATCTCTAGAGATATACAGTAACCATCCTTCCAGTACCATGGGAGATGGGATATACAGTAACCATCCTTCCAGTACCATACAGGGAAGTGATCTCTAGATGGGATATACAGTAACCATCCTTCCAGTACCATACTGGGAAGTGATCTCTAGATGGGATATACAGTAACCATCCTTCCAGTACCATACTGGGAAGTGATCTCTAGATGGCATATACAGTAACCATCCTTCAGTACCATACAGGGAAGTGATCTCTAGATGGGATATACAGTAACCATCCTTCCAGTACCATACAGAGGTGATCTCTAGATGGGATATACAGTAACCATCCTTCCAGTACCATACAGGGAAGTGATCTCTAGATGGGATATACAGTAACCATCCTTCCAGTACCATACAGGGAGCAGATATCTTTCAGATGCTAAACCAAAGCCTGTTAAATGATAGACCATCCCTGGCTAAACCTATTTATTGAAGAGGCTCTCTGTGGTCTACCTCCAGGATGTGTTGCATGCAGAGAAGAGGATGATGACCAAAAACACAATCAATTCACAAAGTAATGGATCCAGGGAAAGAGAGAACAAGGTGCTTAGTATCATTCATACATTTCCCAGTCGGTGGTAGATTCATTTATATTGCTGTAGCAATACATACCTTAATGCTGTTCATTATAGCTCATGTGACGAGAGAGAAGAGACGTTCAATTCTACAACCACCTAAAAGGAAGTGATTCCCAAACCTTCCATAATAAAGCCATCACCTACAGAGAGATGAACCTGGAGAAGAGTCCCCTAAGCAAGCTGGTCCTGGGGCTCTGTTCACAAACACAAACACACCCTACAGAGTCCCAGGACAGCAACACAATTAGACCCAACCAAATCATGAGAAAACAAAAATATAATTACTTTGACACATTGGAAAGAATTAACAAAAAAAACTCCCTAAACAGAGAGTACACAGCGGCAGAATACCTGACCACTGTGACTGACCCAAACTTAAGGAAAGCTTTGACTATGTACAGACTCAGTGAGCATAGCCTTGCTATAGAGAAAGGCCGCCGTAGGCAGACATGGCTCTCAAGAGAAGACAGGCTATGTGCTCACTGCCCACAAAGTGAGATGGAAACTAAGCTGCACTTCCTAACCTCCTGCCAAATGTATGACCATATTAGAGACACATATTTCCCTCAGATTACACAGATCCACAAAGAATTGGATAAACTCCCATATCTACTGGGTGAAATATCACCACATGTGTGACCTGTTACCACAAGAAAAGGGCAACCAGTGAAGAACAAACACCATTGTAATACAACCCATATTTATGTTTATTTATTTTCCCTTTTGTACTTTAACTATTTGCACATCATTACAACACTGTATATAGACATGACATTTGAAATGTCTCTATTCCTTTGGAACTTTTGTGAGTGTAATGTTTACTGTTAATTTGTTTATCTCACTTTTGTTTTATCTATTTCACTTGCTTTGGCAATGTAAACATGTTTCCCATGCCAATAAAGCCCCTTAAATTGAATTGAAAGAGAGAGGAGGGGGGGGGAGAGGTCCTAAGTATCCTTACTGAGCTACAGACAGACAGACAGACCAATCTGAACACCTCTGTCACCCCTGGATACAGACACCCCATCACCACTTTCTGCACCTCTTCAATCACCCCTTCACCCTGCCTGTCACCTGCCTAATGAACACACAGCCAATGACATGCATTTAATGAGGACCAGACCTGTCCACAGTCGTCCACACAGTGGCTGTGAGAAGAGATTAGACACAGAACACAGTCCTTTTCACACTACAGCTACAGAACACAAACTACTGTACACTGAAATCTGATCTCCTCAGACTAGTCAGAATCAATTAAGTTTGAAATGGGTCCAAGGTAAGGACTGCCTCCATAGTAACCCTGGTCCAAGGTAAGGACTACCTCCATAGTAACCCTGGTCCAAGGTAAGCACTGCCTCCATAGTAACCCTGGTCCAAGGTAAGGACTGCCTCCATAGTAACCCTGGTCCAAGGTAGCACTGCCTCCATAGTAACCCTGGTCCAAGGTAAGGACTACCTCCATAGTAACCCTGGTCCAAGGTAAGGACTACCTCCATAGTAACCCTGGTCCAAGGTAAGGACTACCTCCATAGTAACCCTGGTCCAAGGTAAGGACTGCCTCCATAGTAACCCTGGTCCAAGGTAAGGACTGCCTCCATAGTAACCTGGTCCAAGGTAAGGACTGCCTCCATAGTAACCCTGGTCCAAGGTAAGCACTGCCTCCATAGTAACCCTGGTCCAAGGTAAGCACTGCCTCCATAGTAACCCTGGTCCAAGGTAAGGACTACCTCCATAGTAACCCTGGTCCAAGGTAAGGACTACCTCCATAGTAACCCTGGTCCAAGGTAAGGACTACCTCCATAGTAACCCTGGTCCAAGGTAAGGACTACCTCCATAGTAACCCTGGTCCAAGGTAAGGACTACCTCCATAGTAACCCTGGTCCAAGGTAAGGACTACCTCCATAGTAACCCTGGTCCAAGGTAAGGACTACCTCCATAGTAACCCTGGTCCAAGGTAAGGACTACCTCCATAGTAACCCTGGTCCAAGGTAAGGACTACCTCCATAGTAACCCTGGTCCAAGGTAAGGACTGCCTCCATAGTAACCCTGGTCCAAGGTAAGGACTACCTCCATAGTAACCCTGGTCCAAGGTAAGGACTACCTCCATAGTAACCCTGGTCCAAGGTAAGGACTGCCTCCATAGTAACCCTGGTCCAAGGTAAGGACTACCTCCATAGTAACCCTGGTCCAAGGTAAGGACTACCTCCATAGTAACCCTGGTCCAAGGTAAGGACTACCTCCATAGTAACCCTGGTCCAAGGTAAGGACTACCTCCATAGTAACCCTGGTCCAAGGTAAGGACTGCCTCCATAGTAACCCTGGTCCAAGGTAAGGACTGCCTCCATAGTAACCCTGGTCCAAGGTAAGGACCCTGGTCCTGACTACCTCCATAGTAACCCTGGTCCAAGGTAAGGACTACCTCCATAGTAACCCTGGTCCAAGGTAAGGACTACCTCCATAGTAACCCTGGTCCAAGGTAAGGACTACCTCCATAGTAACCCTGGTCCAAGGTAAGGACTACCTCCATAGTAACCCTGGTCCAAGGTAAGGACTACCTCCATAGTAACAAGGTAAGGACTACCTCCATAGTAACCCTGGTCCAAGGTAAGGACTACCTCCATAGTAACCCTGGTCCAAGGTAAGGACTGCCTCCATAGTAACCCTGGTCCAAGGTAAGGACTACCTCCATAGTAACCCTGGTCCAAGGTAAGGACTACCTCCATAGTAACCCTGGTCCAAGGTAAGGACTGCCTCCATAGTAACCCTGGTCCAAGGTAAGGACTACCTCCATAGTAACCCTGGTCCAAGGTAAGGACTGCCTCCATAGTAACCCTGGTCCAAGGTAAGGACTACCTCCATAGTAACCCTGGTCCAAGGTAAGGACTACCTCCATAGTAACCCTGGTCCAAGGTAAGGACTGCCTCCATAGTAACCCTGGTCCAAGGTAAGGACTACCTCCATAGTAACCCTGGTCCAAGGTAAGGACTACCTCCATAGTAACCCTGGTCCAAGGTAAGGACTGCCTCCATAGTAACCCTGGTCCAAGGTAAGGACTGCCTCCATCGTAACCCTGGTCCAAGGTAAGGACTACCTCCATAGGAGACTTCTGCTTCATTAGAAATTACGAGGTGAGGTGATGACTGGAATTTCAAACAAGACACTCACCAAGCCAGGCTGTGAACGCCACTCGTGTCCTCAGAGGGCTGTCATTGTGAGCCTGAGTGGTTCCTGTTTATCTGCTCACACACAAGACAAGACACTGTTTGTTTGCACTGTTGAAGACACTGGATGCAGTCATAGAGGCATTATTGAACACATGTACAACTGTTGATTGAATATTCTCTACATTCGCTGCCATAGTATTTGTTAACCTAGATATCAACACTAAAATGAGTGTACTTTGCTCTCTGTCCTCTCTCCAACTCTGCCCTGGCCTAGACACAGCCCAGCTCAAATAGGTCACACTATGGGCCCATAATTAGTTGAAATGTCAAAGATGGTGAATTATTGATGACAAGGGAAGAAACCTCAAATTGGCTGGTTTCAACTGGTTTTTAAAGGGACAGCTGGAGCTTTGGGGGCAGTTATATTTGGGGACACTTTTGCAAAGTTTCACCAAATAAATATTTGCTTGAGTTTTGCACTCTGTGAGCAAGGCAAGACTGCATTGTCACCAGAACATATGATTGTTTTTGCCAGCTGGGGACTTTGTGGAGAAATGAACCATGAATTTATTTCTGACTGAGGGACATATTGTATGATGATATGAATCCCCTATGTAACGACCTACGCCTGCTAGTTCTGCTGAGTCTGTACTGAGCTGGCAGAATGAAGCACCTGGATGATCCAAATAAGACCAGGTTGTTACTTCCGTAATACATCCATGAGCACAATACAGTGACAACAGCCATTAATCAGACGGTCAGTGCCGGCGCTACCGGGTGGCAAAACCGGGCTTGGACCCCCAGATAGATTTTGTCCCAAATTGACACTTTTCTTTCGATTGGCGAGAAATCTTAATGCGAATGTTTAAAAAAACGGCATTAAAACAATATGCGCATTTCCTTACCAGTGATGTTTCCGTCAAATAGATTTTTCGCCTATAAAAGTCTTTGCTTGATGACGAAGTGCACATAAAATTACGTTTTGCTGTTATATTCGCATGTACCGAATAAAAAATATAAGTTAAATGGATATCCATCACATTTTCAACAATACTGATGATTTCTCACACACAAAAAAGTGCGTTATATAGCGAGTGTACCCACTCTGGTACTGGCAGTCAACAGCTCAGAGATACACTGGTCAGATTATTGTGGACAACAGAGATTATTATATCATGTCACCAGAATAAAGAACCTCGATATTTATTGGAAAGGAGCATCAAGCTCATCACCTTGCTCTTTCACCATCTCGGTGAATCATCATGTATTTCATCTGAAGCATAACTGCCTGCTTTCCGATGAGAGGTACTTTATACTTCGATATGATAGTTACTATACCAATATTTCAGAAAATATGATAGCCGAAATAAATAGATTTACTATACGACAATTTATTAGATCTGTCATTACATGTTTGATCAGAAATCAGTAAAATATTGGATCATGGAAACCTGGTTAGGTTCACTTTTGCACATAGCTACAGTTCCAGTTCCGTTAAGTGTTGGTAGCGGCACGCCAAGACCCTTCTCTCTCTTGACATAACTCTACAATAATACATTGCAACTATGGATCCGTTTTCAGACGAAAGAGACTTCCTGATATTTGCGGTCGGAGAGGAATAGGCAAAGTTCGACTGGTTTGTTCTGGTCAATATTATTATTGTATTTTTTATTTAATTAGGCAAGTCCGTTAAGAACACATTCTTATCTACAATGACGGCCCCGGACAATGCTGGGCCAATTGTGCGCCGCCCAATGGGCTTTACAATCACGGCCGGATGTGAAACAGCCTGGATTCGAACCAGGGACTGTAGTGAGATGCAGTGCCTTACACCGCTGCGCCACTCGGGAGCCCTGATATATTTTAATCTTTCAAAATATCAAATTAGCATCAAAATATTAGAATTGGGCTGCAAATGCAAGCATAACTGCTCCATGGTCTTTTTGCCCAAGACCAAGTGATGACAACTAATCAATGATTGAACAGCACCACCCAGTGGATGTATGTGGTAGCACAAATAACCATTATAAAACACACAAGACCATGATGCGTTTGTGTGTAAAAACGACAGTTTTACACGTTTATTTGGGTTCCCAGTACACATATTAAGGATTTGTTCAATAGTGTCCGCTTTAGGACCTCCTAATACACTGTTATGGCAGAATAGAATGTGTGGTCTGAGGGGTAACAAGTCAACCGACTAGCTAGTTATAAGTCAGAACTGCAGTCCTATATACAATCACCTCTAGAGATCTTTTCATAGGATGGCGGTTGGTTAATTAGACATTTATCAATATTGAAGAATAGCAACTTGTTGACGACTTGTTACAATCACAAGGCTTTTTGTAAATATGCCAAGATATCTTTTTAAATGCACTTCACAGCAGATATAACGTAAACCTCTTTTATAGCTCTAGAATAATCTGCCGTACGTTAGAGGCACAGCCTTTGGCATCCACTTAGTTGGACAGTAGACAGCATATGGTCCAGTCCCCAATCGACCCCTAGACCCTAAGCACTTGAGATCCCACAAGCGCATAAAGGGTGTCTCTCAAAACGGCACACTATACCCTATGTAGTACACTACTTTTGATCAGGACCCAGTGTTTTTCCCAGCTGGGAACTCTGCGGGCCCTGGTCAAAAAGTAGTGTCCTACATAGGGAATAGGGTGCCATTTTGGATACACCCATAGGGTCTGAGGTGTTGATCTGGGAAAGGGCCTTTGTATGTCCTCTGACTAGCCATGTGTGATGAGTTGGATTGCGTGTCCTCCCATTAGAAGACAAGCACACTGAAACAGCCTCTACGGTAAGATAGACGCTGTACTTCTGCAGCCTTCAACCAACAACATGACAGAAGTTATACATCTCTACAGATACAGGTATTACGCCAAGAGAGGAAGATTTATTTCGTTCTTTATATCAAAAAAAGTTTCAAGACCTGAGTATTTCAAGGAATAAGGTTGTTTCTTAACGTACAAAAACGTACACGCATTTACGTGGACACTGAACCGCCACCAGGCTGCTATCTTCCCTTATGTGATTGAAACATGCACATCAATAATAACAAATAACTAATAAAAACGCAGACTTCTCTTTATCTCTCCTTAAAAGAACAGAATTAAAATCTGGAATTTTGTCAATCACAGAACCAGTGAACGTGGCTCCGGGTTTTTTTTTTTAGCAAGCAGACAAGTAGCATTACAGCACTGTGTATATATCATGTTGTGGACATTTCTGAAGATCCTTAAAGCATCAGTAATTATCACCGTGTGTGGACAGGACTGACTGACTGGGTGGGTGACGAAGTTACTTTCACATAACTTCAAAGTTATAAAATCATGTTTTACTTGTTTTTAAATCATAAAAAACTTTTTTTCCAGAATTATTTTCTCTCTATCCAACAACTCCTGCCAAGCCTACTATCCAGATTTGTTTGTCCAGTCTTGCCAACTCAAATGTCAAGCCAAACATATTTGGACGGAGTTGGCAAGAGAGCCAAACAGCCTGCAACCAGGCCAAACGACTAACTGTCTGAATTTACAGGTTCATTCCCTGGGCACTTAGCAGAGAGTCCAGCATGTCAAAAGTGTCTTTGTAGTCGGTGTGTTGGCCGTTAGACCCCAGCACTCCATTTGACCCCTCCGGGCCACCGTGGTGTCTCTCCACAGTCCTCGGGCCACCACCACCGTCTGAAGAGTAGTGGGAGGAGCCTCCGGCCCCTTTGGAACTCCTGCTGCTCTTAGCAGAGTGGTGGTGGTTGTTATGACTACTGACATCAGGGTTGGCCCGCTTCCTGGAGGAGGAACTGGAGCCCCCTAGGTCGCTACCATGGCCCCCGAGGACTCTGAGTGCCAGGGCGGGGTCGATGGCCCCTCGGCCGTTCCCGCTGAGAGAATAGGGGTGCGAGTGGCCGTGCTTGGGGTGTCTGCTGGGACCAGAGTGGTCTTTGTACTTCTCTTTGCCCTGTGGGACACCAACATGGCCGCCCTGGTCCCTGTCGGCAGATACTTTGATTCTCATCTTTAGCTCCTCGTTGCTGGCCGCAACGCCGTTCTCAACCGCCGAGGCCTGTGGTGGGAGACCTCGTGTCTTTTTAGAGCTGGCCTTGTCCCTCCTGCTGTCCCGTGCTGGGGGACACCCTGCCCAGGCTGGGAGCGTCTTTTATGGGACTGGTGGTGAGGGAGGGCGGGGGACTGGTACATGTCCACACCGCTCTGCTCCTCTCGGACACCGTTCTGCATGGTCTGCAGGCCTGCTGCCTGTTTCTCTCTGTACTTATCCAGGGAGACTTTCTGTGGGGGGCGGGTGAAGGGCGAGGGGTTATTGGGTAGGGCCTGTGGGTGCTTGCCTGCACTGGCCGTTTTGTGTTCGTGTTTGCCTGATGGGTACTTTGAAGGGATGGCTTGAGGAAGAAAGGCAAGGCCCTGGTCCAGCCCCAGCAGCTCAGCGTGGTCCCCAGCCAGGGCCTGGTAGGGAGGGAACGGGATAGACATGTCGTCTAGTGAAGCCATCTCCCCAGAGTCTGACAGAGACGAAGAGAAGAATGAGTTGCTGCCGGCCACACCGGTGATGCCGTCCAATGAGGAGGTCCCTTGGAAGGAGGTGTCGCCCGTTTGACTGTCCATCTTGGGCTTCTTGGCAGCTTGTGTGGCCTGGAATAGCGATGTGGTGAAATTCAGTTAAAAAAAAGGGCAACACCAAACAATTCCACACCCAAATGTCAGTCAATATCATTCAGAAAACCAATCTGATGAAACAGTGAAGTAGTAGCTACTAGGGCTAAATGCTGAAACACTTACACCAGTTGTGAGAGCAGAACCTACCCTCCAGTTACGTATCCTTTTCAGCCTGCTGGGCGTCTTCTCCAGAATCTGCAGGAATTCATTGGTCAGCTCTACATCGGACACAAGGAAGTGACAACTCATTACAGACACAAAGACCTATTAGAACCCTGAAAGTGACAGGTCAGCTCTACATCGGACACAAAGACAACTATTAGAACCCTGAAGGAAGTGATGGTTCAGCTCTACATCGGACACAAAGACAACTATTAGAACCCTGAAGGAAGTGATGGTCAGCTCTACATCGGACACAAAGACAACTATTAGAACCCTGAAGGAAGTGACAGGTCAGCTCTACATCGGACACAAAGACAACTATTAGAACCCTGAAGGAAGTGATGGTGCAGCTCTACATCGGACACAAAGACAACTATTAGAACCCTGAAGGAAGTGACAGGTCAGCTCTACATCGGACACAAAGACAACTATTAGAACCCTGAAGGAAGTGATGGTTCAGCTCTACATCGGACACAAAGACAACTATTAGAACCCTGAAGGAAGTGACAGGTCAGCTCTACATCGGACACAAAGACAACTATTAGAACCCTGAAGGAAGTGATGGTTCAGCTCTACATCGGACACAAAGACAACTATTAGAACCCTGAAGGAAGTGACAGGTCAGCTCTACATCGGACACAAAGACAACTATTAGAACCCTGAAGGAAGTGATGGTTCAGCTCTACATCGGACACAAAGACAACTATTAGAACCCTGAAGGAAGTGACAGGTCAGCTCTACATCGGACACAAAGACAACTATTAGAACCCTGAAGGAAGTGATGGTTCAGCTCTACATCGGACACAAAGACAACTATTTAGAACCCTGAAGGAAGTGATGGTGCAGCTCTACATCGGACACAAAGACAACTATTAGAACCCTGAAGGAAGTGATGGTTCAGCTCTACATCGGACACAAAGACAACTATTAGAACCCTGAAGGAAGTGACAGGTCAGCTCTACATCGGACACAAAGACAACTATTAGAACCCTGAAGGAAGTGACAGGTCAGCTCTACATCGGACACAAAGACAACTATTAGAACCCTGAAGGAACCCTGAAGGAAGTGATGGTTCAGCTCTACATCGGACACAAAGACTATTAGAACCCTGAAGGAAGTGACAGGTTCAGCTCTACATCGGACACAAAGACAACTATTAGAACCCTGAAGGAAGTGATGGTTCAGCTCTACATCGGACACAAAGACAACTATTAGAACCCTGAAGGAAGTGATGGTTCAGCTCTACATCGGACACAAAGACAACTATTAGAACCCTGAAGGCAGTGATGGTTCAGCTCTACAGGACACAAAGACAACTATTAGAACCCTGAAGGAAGTGATGGTTCAGCTCTACATCGGACACAAAGACAACTATTAGAACCCTGAAGGAAGTGATGGTTCAGCTCTACATCGGACACAAAGACAACTATTAGAACCCTGAAGGAAGTGATGGTTCAGCTCTACATCGGACACAAAGACAACTATTAGAACCCTGAAGGAAGTGATGGTTCAGCTCTACATCGGACACAAAGACAACTATTAGAACCCTGAAGGCAGTGATGGTTCAGCTCTACATCGGACACAAAGACAACTATTAGAACCCTGAAGGAAGTGACAGGTCAGCTCTACGTCAGACACAAAGACAACTATTAGAACCCTGAAGGAAGTGACAGGTCAGCTCTACGTCAGACAAAGACAACTCTCAGTCTGAATGAACAAGAAATACTAAACAGAGGGTGGAATTCCACTATAGAATCCCGAAGGTCTTGGGTTCAACACCTTCAATCAAGTGTCCCAATCTCCCCCTACGAGGGTGGAATTCCACTGTCCTTAAAATTAAAATAAAAACACAAATGTTTCTGACCGTCCAGCAGCGTGAGCGTGACGGTGCGGTCCAGATACTCCCACCAGTGTTTCCCATCAGTGGAGACCGGGATCTCCCAATTGGACCATTTACAGGCCAGGTGGATGCAGACGCAGGCGATGACTGTGGGCTTGTGCTGCAGGCAGAACGTGGTGAGGTGGAGGCTGTCGGAGGGAAGACCACAGAGGAGACACCCGTTAGCTACAGTTCTAGGGTTGGAATACAGGACATTAGCACTAGCCCTGGGACATGGCTGAAGACCCTATGGAAGTGTCTCCAGACTAGAGCCATGTCTCTGGTCTAATAAAGCTCAGAGTACAGCTGATCTGCATGCATACAGTCCATATTATAATACTGCCTTCATATTCCAGACTGTTGAGAGAGTGAGTGGCAGAGGCACGTACCACGGCGGTTTTCTATGATGGATGATCGTGGCTGTTTCTCTTACCATTTCATACAGAATCTTACCTTAGAAAACTGATACATTGAGGACAACCTAGACGGTAAACTTGTTCTTTGAGAGTACTGAGCATTTAATTGGGATCAAGCTCGTTTCCTAGAGATAATTGATGTCCACCATCCACCTGCTGTGTTCCAGTCCAGCCTGTCAAGTTATGCCACATCTCACTCATACCTTTGACAACTTTCTTTTTAAAATGTCCTTTTGCAAAATGGTTCAATAGTCTCGCATTGCAAAAATCTGGGCAATACATTAATTATGGAAGTATCCTTTTGACTGTGTAAAAAAAACTAACATTTTTGCCCTCTGTCCAGACATTGTATACTGCTGTTGATAGGATAGCAAAATTATTCATCTAAGTCAGGGCAAGTACAGTTACTAAAATTAAATTTAGGAAAATAATGAACTGTAATGTTTATATTCTACTAAGGTAAAGAAGAGGATACCTATAGCATACAAGTCATTCATATAATATTAGAGAGAATTATGGATGATCATTTTACTATTGGAGTATTAGGTGTGTCAATTATTACTAAGAATTTGCTTGTTACCCTTATATATATATATATATTAGCTTCTATTTGTCAAACATAAATCAAGAAAAAACAAAACGTTATTCATACTTACCGGGACAGATGCTATAGTTTACATCTTTTCACTGATCTTTAGTGGCAAGCTATATTCAGGCTACCAATTGTGTTTTAGGAAGGAGGAGACATATGCACTCTGTAGCAACCAAACGGTCAGTGAGGACAGTCTACAGCACCACCAACACGTTCACATTGTGCATTCAACCCCTATGTGCCAACACTGAGCCCTTGTACAATACACCGCACTGCTGCAGCCTGGCTGGCTGTCCGGTACCGCCCCTAGGGGTTTACCAGAAACCTGCCTGGCGCAAAGAGGGCGTTGGACACAGGAAGGGGGACCTGCCAGTACAGGAAGCTATAGTGTGCCATCACAGTGCAACATAGTGGGGGCGGGGTCAGGATAACAACCTGTTGGTAGCCATGAAATAGGAAGTCTGTGCCAAATCCTTGCTTGCTGTAATAGAAGGAAGAGAGGGGTCAAAGGTTAGCTCGGAATCTCAGACAAGCACTGGAATTAAATCAAATGAAAACATTATTAGGACTGGTTACTACACACAGGAGAGGTTTAATAAAAGTATACGTGTCTGTGTCGGGGTGTGTGTGTCAAAGATGAGAAGGTGATAAGATGGAAAGACACAGGAAGAAGGTTGTACCTCGCACTAGCTGGGAACATCTCACAACATCAGTGTGAGGATGTTCAATTGTTATTTCAAAACCTGAAAACAATGGAATGGAACATGATTAGACATTCCAAAGCCCACTGGCCATCCAGATGCAAATTAACCAAAAAGTACCACGACTACGTCCCAAATGGCACCCCATGCACTACTTTAGACCAGGGCCCCTTTATAGTGCACTACTTTAGACCAGGGCCCACTGGGGTAGGGCACTAGACCAGGGCCAACTTAGGGACCAGGGCCCACTGGGGTAGTACACTACTTTAGACCAGGGCCCACTAGGGTAGTGCAATACTTTAGACCAGGGCCCACTGGGGTAGCGCACTACTTTAGACCAGGGCCCACTAGCGTAGCACACTACTTTAGACCAGGGCCCACTGGGATAGCACACTACTTTAGACCAGGGCCCACTGGGATAGTGCACTACTTTAGACCAGAGCCCACTAGGGTAGCACACTACTTTAGACCAGGGCTCACTAGGGTAGTGCACTACTTTAGACCAGGGCTCACTAGGGTAGTGCACTACTTTAGACCAGGGCACACTGGGGTAGTACACTACTTTAGACTAGACCACACTGGGGTAGTGCACTACTTCAGACTAGACCACACTGGGGTAGTGCCCTTGTACAATACAAGCATTTGACTGTGTAAAGCATAGGGTGCCCTTTGGGATGCAGCCCATGAAGTTTCCATGTATCATCCATCTATAGACAGATCCTTACCTAGCGTCTGCAGTACTATCGTTTCTAGTATCACCAGCTCCTGAGCTTGCTGATGGTATGCCTAAAGTTCAACAGATTTCATATTTGTAATGTGTCTCTCTCTCAGTATCACCATGACAAGAGATCCACATCACAACACCCAGGTACAGAGGCCTCACTTACATTACTCTTGGTGTCTAGTGGTGCATCCTGGGGGTTGACGCAGGCGTGGGCCACTTTGATGACATGTTCAAGCTTCCTGGGTTGTTCCTCCACCTTCGCAGCCAAGAACAAGGTTGTTTGGGAGATGATCTGTAGAAATAAAGACATTAAGGTTGGGCGGTATCCAGGTTTTCATATCGTCCTTCACTCATCCCAGGATTTAAGGAAATACAGGCTTAATGCACAAGGGTGCGCCATAAAACGGTGTGAAAACGCCTATTGGAAGTCTATTACCAGAATGCTAACATACTGAGCACAAGTAATAGAGAGGCTGCTAGCTAAATATGCTATCGAGCAGAAAACATGTTTTCTTCAAAAACAGGCAGTCCAGCTCAAAGTTATACATATACAGGAAGGGGCTACTGAGGAGCGGCAGGTGGACTGGTGGTTAGAGATGTGGACTAGTAACCGAAGGTTGCGGTTAGAGAGGTGGACTAGTAACCGAAAGGTTGTGGTTAGAGAGGTGGACTAGTAACCGAAAGGTTGCGGTTAGAGAGGTGGACTAGTAACCAAAAGGTTGCGGGTAGAGCGGTGGACTAGTAACCGAAAGGTTGCAAGATCAAATCCCCGAGCTGACAAAGTAAAAATCTGTCGTTCTGCCCCTGAACAAGGCAGACACACTGTTCCGAGGCCGTCATTGTAAATAAGAATTTGTTCTTAACTGACTTGCCTAGTTAAATAAAAGTTTTTAAAAATGTTTATGTAAAGTCAATTTTGGTGAGTTTGTACATTTACAAGGGAATGTTAGACATTGTGCAACTGAACAATACTGGTTGTGGAGCAGCATGTGTACACGCTATGTATGTGTGGAGTCTGGAGTCTCTAGGCCAACAGGCCTGCCTGCTCTGAGAAGATAGGGGAGAAGCAGACAGGCCCAGAACGGAGGAAAAACGCAAGGATTTGTTTTTTTATTTCACCTTTATTTAACCAGGTAGGCAAGTTGAGAACAAGGTCTCATTTACAACTGCGACCCGGCCAAGACAAAGCACAGCAGTTTGACACATACAACAACACAGAGTTAAACATGGAATAAACTAAACATATAGTCAATAATACAGTAGAACAAAATAAATAATATACAGTGAGTGCAAATGAGGTAAGATAAGGGAGCTAAGGCAAAGAATAGGCCATGGTGGTGAAGTAAATGCAATATAGCAAATAAACACTGGAATGGTAGAATGTGCAGAAGATGAATGTGCAAGTAGAGATACTGGGGTGCAAAGGAGCAAGATAAATAAATAAATACAGTATGGGGATGAGGTAGTTGTATGGGCTATTTACAGATGGGCTATGTACAGGTGCAGTGATCTGTAAGCTGCTCTGACAGCTGGTGCTTAAAGCTAATGAGGGATATATGAGTCTCCAGCTTCAGTGATTTTTGCAGTTCGTTCCAGTCATTGGCAGCAGAGAACTGGAAGGAAAGGCGGCCAAAGGAGGAATTGGCTTTGGGGGTGACCAGTGAGCTATACCTATTGGAGAGCATGCTACAGGCGGGTGCTGCTATGGTGGTCAGTGAGCTGAGATAAGGCGGGGCTTTACCTAACAGAGACTTGTAGATGACCTGGAGCCAGTGGTTTTGGCGACGATTATGAAGCGAGGACCAGCCAACGAGAGCGTATAGGTCGCAGTGGTGGGTAGTATATGGGGCTTTGGTGACAAAACGGATGGCACTGTGATAAACTCTACTCAACAAATTGGATGCAGTCTTGGAGGCTATTTTATAAATGACATCGCCGAAGTCGGGGATCGGTAGGAGAGTCAGTTTACGAGGGTATGTTTGGCAGCATGAGTGAAGGATGCTTTGTTGCGAAATAGGAAGCCGATTCTAGATTTAATTTAGGATTGGAGATGCTTAATGTGAGTCTGGAAGGAGAGTTTACAGTCTAACCAGACACCTAAGTATTTGTAGTTGTCCACATATTCTAAGTCAGAACCGTCAGAGTAGTGATGCTGGACGGGCGTGCAGGTGATCGGTTGAAGAGCATGCATTTAGTTTTACTTGCATTTAAGAGCAGTTGGAAGCCACGGAAGGAGAGTTGTATGGCAATGAAGCTTGGCTGGAGGTTAGTTAACAAAGTGTCCAAACAAGGGCCAAAAGTATGCAGAATGGTGTCGTCTGAGTAGAAGTGGATCAGAAAATCACCAGCAGCAAGAGCGACATCATTGATGTATACAGAGAAGAGTCGGCCCGAGAATTTAACCCTGTGGCACCCCTATAGAGACTGCCAGAGGTCCGGGCAACAGGCCCTCCGATCAAGCTGCAGTGGCAGCTGTACAGATAACTCATCCAAAGGCTTTGACACCTCAAATACCACTATGACATTGCTCGTCCTAATATTTATATATTTCTTAATTCCATAATTTGACATGTGTGTATTGTTGTGAATTGTTAGATACTACTGCAGTGTTGGAGCTAGGAACGCAAGCATTTCACTACACTCACAATAACATCTGCTAAATATGTGACCAATAAAATGTGATTTGATTGATGAGAATTCACACATTATCAGCAGACAGCTCTCTGACTGATGTGTAGTTACTTTTCTACGACACTTTTCTCTGTGTAGCCAGCCTACTTCTCTCTGGTAAAACGCCAGATTAACTGGCTACATTCTTTCAATGATAAAACAGAAATATGATGGCCATGCATCATTTTTGCAACAAACAAAAAAATACATAGCTTTTTATAATTGTAAGCTCATTTAGCTCATTGGGAGGCAGGGTAGCCTAGTGGTTGGAGCGTTGGACTAGTAACCAGAAGGTTGCGAGTTCAAACCCCTGAGCTGACAAGGTACAAATCTGTCGTTCTGCCCCTGAACAGGCAGTTAACCCACTGTTCCTAGGCCGTCATTGAAAATAAGAATTTGTTCTTAACTGACTTGCCTGGTTAAATAAAGGTAAAATAAAATAATAAATTTAGCCTACTTGTGTGGTTGCCAGCCAAATAGCATTGCAATTCTGTCGTCATCAGATTATGCTTATTTTCTGCCGAATGTGTTGTATTTTCTGTGAAGTAAAACTATAGTTGCACATCCCCGATCACTCTATTGAGGAAAAACACACTTGACTTTCAACATAAAACACGACCTCTGTCAATACACAGTTGGATTCACCTGCTCCCGCTTTCCCCAGTTTTGCTATTTACAAAACATGTGACTAGCTCAACTGTTCTGGGGGAACTGTGGTAGGGAACTAGTGTAGGTAGTACACTGTGGCTCAGCTGGTAGAACATGGAGCTTACAACGCCAGGGTTGTGGGTACGATTCTCACAGGCGACCAGTATGAAAAAGTGTGCTTACTACTTACTGTAAGTCGCTCTGGATAAGAGCATCTGCTAAGTCGCTCTGGATAAGAGCATCTGCTAAGTCGCTCTGGATAAGAGCATCTGCTAAGTCGCTCTGGATAAGAGCATCTGCTAAGTCGCTCTGGATAAGAGCATCTGCTAAGTCGCTCTGGATAAGAGCATCTGCTAAGTCGCTCTGGATAAGAGCATCTGCTAAATGACTCAAACGTACAAGTTGACTGCAGGTATTTACTTAAAAAGTAGGTACAAATATTAAAATGTATAGATAAGCTTATATTAAATAGTTTAAACGTTATAGAGACCACTTAACTGGCTATTTCCAAATAACCCAGTACACTGCCCAAGACGACAAGAAAATCCATCAGATCTCCCTTGTAGATAGAAGTTAGCCTTGTCCCAGATCTGTTTGTGCTGCAAGTCATTGTCACACCAAGCACAATGACTATAAGAGTTGGCAAGACAGCACTAGGAGATATAGGAAGAGGCTACATAGCGAGTCAGAAAATGAAAAAATGAATGTTACAATTGAGATGGTGAATACTTACATTCCTATGAAACTTAGTGAAAGAGTGGATCATATAAAATCTATGCATGTAAACGATTGCAGTGTTGATGATGAGTTGAGAGCTGAATACAAGGGTTAAGGTATTCCAAGTGATATGCGGAAACAGTAATACTGCAATCAATGCATAAACTATTCTAACATCATAGCTGGCTGATGTCATTTACCGGTAGTTGGGTGACAATCCACCTAGCTTTGTTCCCATCTCAGCTAGTTAGCTAACGTTACTCCAATAATGAGACACAGCTGACCAAGATGTCACAACTAACTACCTCGTGAGATAACAAACCATATTATATATGTTCATAAAAATGATTAACTAACAGTTACTCGTACATCCAGTAGACGATAAGAGCTGCTAAGGCGAACGTCTAGCAGGCCAAAATAATAGCTACCGTTAGCTGATCACATAACAGAACGAGGTTAGCATGGTAGCTATCAAGTTAGCTGAAGAACTAGCTAGCGTAACAACCTCAAAGGTTACAGTTACTGCGTTAAGTATCCTATTTTGTAATCCGACCAAGACATAACGTTAGTCGAAGTAAAACATTCAACTTGTATTTTAAATGGACACATTTAGCTGCGTTTCAGTTACTTGCAAAGAAAGCTAGCCAGCTACTAGGTACCAAGCTAACAAACGGCACAACCATTTTGGTAGCTAGTTAGCCTAGCTGCCACATAGCGGGCTGAAAGACTAATTTTCAGAAAGGATACACGTTGAGTCTCTGGCCCATATCCTGAATTAGGTTGGCGGCTTGCTGACGGTAAGAAAGTTCCCTATCAGATTCGACTCCACTGCGGCGGGACGGCGTTGTTTCTAGTTGCTCCCGGGAAAAGAGCCATTTCGAAGAAGGTCCCCGGTGCACCGCCATTGCGCTCCAACGACTAGCCCCTGGTGGCTCGAGGGGTAGGGAGCGTAGGAAACAAAACGCGCATGCGTGTTGGCTACTCTCCTAGGACTAGTAAACCTATTTCTCAGCAAATTAGCACTCTTTTAACTTTCAATACAGCAAATAAAAAAATCTCTCAGAAATTGTGGAGAATCATGGATATGATAATAGGTCCATTCTGTCCAAACTTGCAGGCTCAAAGTCGTGTAAAGAAAAAAGAAGACACCCAGTATCCATAGTTCCCGCGCGTGTAGATTATATTGCGGCTCCACTTTTAGATCTCTACGGTTGAAAATACACCCAATCATTACACACGCACCCTTTGCCAACATGAAGGCGGATAGGGGGAGCCCCTTCCATTGAAATACAAGAATACAATTTGTGATTTCAAGAGGTAGCGAATCCCATTGCCTACGAAAATAGATGCGACACCGAATTAATATTTTGGGTGAGGCAACTCTTTTAATGCAATGTGCATTAGCTTTCAGGATCTTAGAATATGGGGATGGCTTATACAGGCCTCGGGCCCAGAGAGCATAGCTAGCTTATGCTAATACGTTATCATAAATATCCAAAGTTCCCGTTTCATTCGCTAGTTAACTAGCTAGCTACCAAACTGCATTTTCAGATACGATCTCTGGCAAAAAAAATATGCCTAAATGACTAGTTAACTAACGTGTTAGTAACTAGTCAGTATCAATATGCTAATGTTAACTCATCATCGGGGCTTGATTGGTAGCGTTAACGTTGATGTTGGGGTGTATTCATTAAAGCCGATTCTGTTGCAAAACTTCTTAAACGGAAGCAAACGAAACGGGGAGGGAGCTTACTGAATTTGTACAATTAAAAACTATTTTTAGTTGCAAAATGGAACGTTTTGCAACTGTTTGGAAGAATAATTACACCCCAGATCAGTGTGTGTCCAGTGTGTAAAAAGATTCACAAAATCCCCAATGTTTCTTTGCATCAATTTGCTACATTAGTTTCAAATGGAAATGTCAACCAGTCTACTGATTTTTGTGGTTTGACAAACCAACGTTGAAATGTTTTGTTGTTTACAGTAAAGTGCATATTCAGATTTCTGTATGTACCAATGCAGGTTTATAATATATGATTCTACCATTGCAGCCCTGCAGAATGTCCAAGATAAGGCGGAGGGTAACAGTGGAGAATTCTAAAACCATATCTGACAGCAGCAGTAGCCAGACCACCACCCCGTCTCGACGGCCCAGCGTGTTTGAAAGACTTGGCCCCAGCACTGGTAGTAATGCTGTCGAGGTGTGTACCTCTACACCTGCATCTAACCCACTGACAGATACAACACATGCATGTCCAGAGAAGGTAGAGAAAGAACATCTTTGAATTTTTTGGATTCATCAGAGCAAAACCCTATTTCTGCTTCAGGAAATGACACTTTCTTGCTTTCTTCCTTTCAGACTAATTGTAGAAATTGGTTGAAGACTGGGAATTGCAGTTACGGCAATACTTGTCGCTACACACATGGAACTCAGCCTCGAGGCAAAGGATTTAGTGGATCTTTTAGCAGGTTAGATGGCCTTGGAGAATTGCCTGTGATTCGTGTATGCAGGCAACTGAAAAATAGATATTTTATGCAAGTGGGCAACACAGTCAGACGGTCCAAATATTCTCCCATGGCTGTTTCTTATTGTATTTGATAAGCCAGTTGTCTTATGCTGAACCAATGCCGGAGATTACCATATGTTTGTGTGTAAACAGGTCAGCGGAGAGACCAACTGGCGATCTACGAGAGAGGATGAAGAATAAGAGGCAGGATGTTGAATCAGATGCTACAAAGAGAGACCCAGAGGAGCCTACGTCCCCCACAGCCAGAGTGAGTTACTCTCCACACACACCTCGCTTTCATGTCCGGTTTTCTTTTGTTCTTTAGGACATAGTGAATAACCATTTTACTAGTTAGATATTAGACCAACTTGTATGGGAGTCTTCCATGTAAACCTGTCTGTGTGCTGCAGCAGCGAGACTGGTCCCGAGGCCGCCACAGGGAGAAGGAAGATATAAAAATCACTAAAGAGAGAAGCCCTGCCAGCGAAGAAGAGACCACCGAGTGGGAAGCCAACCGCGAAGGTGAGGTTTGAAAGTAGGGCCGTGTTCAACAGGCACAACGAAAAGAAAAAAAGCATGTGCCCTTATTAACATATGAAAGGAGAACTAATGAATGTCGAACCGTTTTTCACTCTATTGGAAAAAGTTGTTTGTATTGCATATTCTAACCTTAAGTAATGTGCTGTTGTATTTGTCTTTTAGACTCGGATAACGGCGACTACGACTACGAATTATCCCTAGAGATGAAGAGACAGAAGATCCAGCGGGAGCTCATGAAGTTGGAGCAGGAGAATGTGGAGAAAAGAGAGGAGATTGTTATCAAGAAAGAGGTACTGGTATGCATGTATCGACTGTAGCTATATCTACTATAGTTCATAGAGCCCTGCATGTCTTAAGACTGAGGTTGATCTGTTTTATAACCTTATACACTTACAATCTCTCACTAGGAGCCGACCACCAAAACTAGGACCACTATCATATCCAAGGTAAGAAGAGATACCTACCTAACCTTATTGTCGTTCAGAGACATCCATATCAACACTCATATCTGGTTTAGGCTTCTCTCCTTTCAGTGTCCATGCTGACCAATTCTGCCTTTATTCCACGTTGTAATTCCAGACATCCCCGGAGCGTTCCAGCTCTAAAGGTTCCCCCTCCTCCAGGAAGTCCAGTGGATCTCCCAAACACACTAAAGGACCTAAAGCTTCCGGTTCTAGGAAGAAGGAGAAGAAGACCTCTGTGTCGTCCTCTGCATCCGCCACGGCCAGATCTTCCAAGGGGGCCACGGGAAGAAGAAAGGTCCCCGCACCCCCCAACCCCCTCCTCCGGTGCTTCCGCTGGTGAACCCTGTCGTGGCAGCCGGGGGGAAGAAACACAAGGGGAAGCACAAGAACAAGGAGAAGTGTGAGGAGAAGCCGCCCAAGGAGGGAAAGGGAGAGGGAGAGCGTGGAGAAACACAAGGAGAAGAAGGAGAAACGCAGGTAAAGAGGTTCGCTGCCATGCTTTGTCCAGCTCCACTCCAAGCTGCAGAGGGATCTAGCAGCCTCGTTGAATAGGCATAACAAGACCCACTGAAAACAACAGCCATTTAAACAAGTCTGTTAGCACTGTTGTTGAATATACTATGAAAGGGACTCACTTTTAGTTTCTCTTGGCGCTTGCAGAGACCGGTCAGACAGCTCCCACAAGGCCAAGCGGTCAGTGATGTCTGAGGAACGCCCGGCAGCGTGTCCTCTCCTTCCAGAGACCGAGAGGCGTCCCCGTCAGCCAGGAAGAACAAGTCCACCTCCCCAAAAGTAGCCTCCCAGAAGACCCCCTTGCGCTGCCTCCCCGCCTCACAGGTCAGTAGCCTGTTAGACACTAAGAAGATAACACCATCATTGTCATGCCGGAAGCAGTAAGATGACAGTATAAACATCAGCTTGCAGAAATGGAGAGATATGCAGCAGCACCTGAACCTGAGGCGATGGTCTAAAGATGCCATCTATCCGAACACTAGCATTTTCAGTCATGTTATTAGAAGGATTCTCATGAGTTGGTGTAGATGGTAGACAGACTAGCAAGACGGTCACTTTCCCTGAATAACCATAACCCCTCGTCCTCTCCTGGTCTTCCAGGTCTCCCCTCCCGCCACAAGCGCACCCCCACCCCGCCCCGCCACCACTCCCCCTCCTCCCACTCTGGCTCCTCAGCCCAGAGACACTCCTTCCCCCGCCGGCGCCGCCGGCATCCCCCGCCTACAACCGCGAGCCCCCAGCCGCCTCCTCACCTCCTGGCCAGAGGTGTTCCTCCCGCTCCCCTGCAGCCTCCCGGGACACCTCCTCTCCTCAGAGGACTAGCCCCGGAGGACAGAAACCACTCTCGGGGGCGTGAGAGAGGACGCAGCGAGAGGGGGAGGAGCCCACCTGCCCAGGAGCACCGACACGAGCGTCGAGACGGTACAGCAACTCATAAACATAAAACAGACCATTTTCTATATGTGGTCACCACCTTTAAATAAACTACTGGTTTTCTATATGTGGTCACCACCTTTAAATAAACTACTGGTTTTCTATATGTGGTCACCTCCCTTTAAATAAACTACTGATTTTCTATATGTGGTCAACACCTTTAAATAAACTACTGATTTTCTATATGTGGTCAACACCTTTAAATAAACTACTGGTTTTCTATATGTGGTCACCACCTTTAAGAAAACTACTGGTTTTCTATATGTGGTCACCTCCCTTTAAATAAACTACTGGTTTTCTATATGTGGTCACACCTTTAAATAAACTACTGGTTTTCTATATGTGGTCACCACCTTTAAATAAACTGCTGGTTTTCTATATGTGGTCACCACCTTTAAATAAACTACTGGTTTTTGTCTACGTCCATGCAGAGAGCCGCGGGAGACGGAAAGACGGCCGGGACTCTGAGATGACAGAGACGAGCTCTTCTCGTGATGCCGCCCGTGAGGACCGGGAGACAAAAGAGGGGCGAGAGCGCCGGGGTGACGGGCGCAGCGACCGACGAGGAGACTCCACCAGTACCTCCAGGGACCCCACCAGGGATAGAGACCGGGACACCAAGGACTCGACCCGGGAACCCAGAACCACAGAGACCACGTCAACACGCTCCGGACGAGACCCTCTGGAGTACAGGGACCGAGAACGGGAGAGGGAGCGAGAAAAGGAGAAAGAGAGGGAGCGGGAGAGAGGAGAGAGGGAGAAGACGGACAGGAAGGAGGAGGCTGTCCCGGAGGAGGGGAGGGGCTATGGGAGGGGCCACGGGCGAGAAGAAGGAGGGAGGACTGAAGGGAGGGGGGAGACGAGGACAGAGAGTAGAGCTGAGAGACCTGGCAGGGGTAGGGGCCGCGAGGCTGACGCATCTGACAAAGGTGAGGTCACACATGACATCACACATCTTATGACCAGCAAAATCTACTAATGGCCAGTTGGAGTAACAGTTGTTAATGTGTTTGTTGTGTTTGTGGAAGTGAGGGAATTTGATCAAGATGAACTGCGGTGCACCAGTCTATGGCTGAGGGAGGAGCTCCCTTCTCAAATGGAACAGTAATCTGTGCCGCTCGGCCATGTTGTCAACAAAGCAGCATGGAGCATCATCCAGAAACA